>NC_143054.1:35247500-35420000 GCF_052426305.1 Pelodiscus sinensis
CTCCAGCTCCACATGCTGCCTATCGGCCTGCTATATTTAGTTTAAATCCTCAAACTAAATAGATTCAAATGTAAGACAAATCTTTCAATTGAAACTTCATTGTTTTGGTAGGAACATAGCTAGTTGGAAGATAAAACCATGTTTACAGTGTTTATATTTTTGGGGTTTAAATGCTGCAAGTTGTTTTATCCAACAGACTTATTATTATTATTAATAGTAGTAATAGTAATAATAGTAATAACCAGTCACTATATACTATAACAGAGTATAAAGAGGAGCTAGATAATTTCATGGAGGTTAGGTCCATAAAAGGCTATTAGCCAGGGGATAGAAATGGTGTCCCTGGCCTCTCTTTGTCAGAGGCTGGAGAGAGATGGCAGGAGACAAAACACTGATCATTGCCTTCGGTCCACCCTCTCTGGGTCACCTGGTGTTGGCCACTGTCGGCAGACAGGCTACTGAGCTAGATGGACCTTTGGTCTGACCCAGTACGGCCGTTCTTATGTTTTTATGATATAGGCTCCTATCCTGCAAGTGCATCACCATCTGTGTGATTAAATATGGCTTGGTTCAGTCATAGGGATTCCCCTACTTGAATCATTGTAGGATTCAGGCCAATTTGACATTGACCATATAAATGGTAGCTGTTGATTGTGTTGATTCATGCAAACATATCCCTTTATGATTCACTGGGCCAAAGCCTACTCTGAAATTATACAAATGCAGCATGAGTGAATGCAGGGAACACAGGCTTGTGCAGCACATTTGTCAGCCAATGGTCAGGGCAGTGAGTGGTGTGTGTGTGTGTGTGTGTTATACACCCGAGACTTCAACTGCTGAGACTGGGGTCCCTTCGCAGTGGGCAACCTGGAGAAGGTTGATGGCTGCCCCAAGAAGTTTACAGGGAGAGCTTATTACACCTCAGATTTTAGCTGCTAGAATACAGGATACCTTCGCAGCGGGCAGTCTAGGGAAGACTGAGAGATGCCCCCAACGGATCTGTCACCTGGGAGTGACACGACCCAAAATGCCCAAGCTCTTCCTATACCTGTCCCTTATGACCGGCTGAAGTTCTTTTAAATTGTGCTTGGTTCTGTTACAGCAACTGAAGGAGTCAGGTTAAAGCTTAAACAGTTACTATTTTATTGTTACAGGGTAAACTTAGCTGTTAAATGGTTCTCTGAGCTCTTATTAAATGCATGCAAAATAGACATCTAGCAGGTATATATTCTCACCCCTGCGTTCCAGACTTGGCGTGGCCAGCGTCTTTCTCTCAATCCCTCAGGAAGAAGTAGGGCGAGGCTGGGTCTCTCACTGACCTCGGGAGACAATCTATACCTGCCAGCAGGTGTAGATGATTGGAGCTCAAATGGGGTGGGCTACCAAACCCCTCTTTATACCCCTTGGGTCACGTAGGCTTCTTCCTGGTCTCAAGTGGCCAATTAGGAAAAATGGCTTTGAACGCCAAGTTTCCCACGAAGGGTGCAAAGCATAATTCACACCTGGGAAAATGCAGACAATGGGCACCTCTGGTATGTGATGGGCAAAGATTCCTCTCCTGGGGCAGTGCAGGCATGTCAATTACTGGTACTAGCCATCAGGACTACGGGAGGTCCCGGGTCGTCAGCTAGCCCATTTACTGTCTAGTTTCTGTTTATGGTAGAGTCAGGGACAGGCAGCACACCTGCGTTCCCAGGGCATCAAAGACTGACTGCCTTTCTCTTGCTCTCTGGAGGGGAGGGGCGGAAACCAAGATGGGGTTCATGTCTGACTACAACATTTCATTAGGGTGCACACCCAGGGAATTTTTTTTTCTAAGCCGAACATTTATTGAATACTCAGTCATAAAGGACATTATTTTTATATATCAAACAAACTAAATAAACTAAAACTTAACTAAACTATTTTTTTAAATTAACAACTAAACTTTATTTAAAAAATACAAACTTAAGTATGGGACATTGTACTTCTTAGTTTGTTTTTTATATGTGCAATTCGGCGCTTATTGCATAATACAGCAAAACTATACTTAAATACTTTAAAACTAAAAGAGCATATCTTGCGATTAAATTAAAATGCAAAGCCACTTTTTTTGGAGATATTATAGGATTACCAGGTAGTCTTAAAAAAAAATACTGCACACACTTCATGGAGGGGGGAAGAGGGGAGGGATCAGCCGGGAGGGGAATGGGGCTGGTTGGGAGGAAGGGGGGGAAGCAGAGCTAGTGGGGGGGGCTGGGGCTGGCTGGGGGGGGATGGCCTACTGGAAGCAGAGATTTTTGGTGGGGGGAGAGGGGAGGGCAGAGCAGAGCTGGTGGGGCTGGCTGGGGGAGCTCAGGAGGAGGAGGGGAAAACTGGCTACCAGAAACAGGGCTGGCTGGGGAAGACTGGGAGGAGAAGTGGGGAAAAACCAACCGGCCAGCCAGGAGGGGGCGGGGGGGAGAAGCCTATCAGCTGGTGGGGAGTGGGACTGACCTGGGCAGTGCAAATCCCAGGGCGCTCCCGCCCCCTACACGGTCCAGGTGAAGCATGAGTCTGTCCGGCTGCGGCTCCACCACGTGCTTGACCAGCATGCAGGAGCATGGACCAGGCTGCCCCTCCTCCTCACACGGAACCAGGGCTCCCAGCACCGATTGTGCCCCGTCTCCCAGCCACTCTCCCTGCCAGGCTTCTGGGCACCCAGTCGGAAAACCAGAAAATACCAGACATTGCACATGCCCAGAAATTTCTGGATTTTTTTACCGACCAAAGCCCCCAAAAACCAAACTGTCCAGTAGAAAACTGGACGCCTGGCAACTCTACGAATGCAACATATTAAGTTGCAGCTAATACACTGCAGAGTTTACATGTGGTCCTTTTACAGTTAAAAATACAGCTTGCTAAGCCTCTCTCTCCCAACCTCATTCTCCATGTACCAGACTTGAGGAGAGCTTGGAACCTGTGCCATGCAGCCGGGTGGTATAGTAGGTGCTCCTGTCCAGTAGGAAGAGAAAGGATCTCAGAACTTCAGCCCCACAGTCTATGCCTGCCAGGGCTTGGGGCTTCAGCAGGAGTAGGACTGAAGCCCCAAGCCACGGCAGTTGCCTTCCATGGCAAAGAAGATCACACAGCAAATCAATGGCAGAGCTAGGAATAAAACCGAAGTCTTCTGATTCCCACTCCAGAAACTATCCACTGATTCATGCTGCCTGGATTCTTTTCTTGGCAAATATTTACTTGATACTCCTCAGCGCTGCTGTGGACTATTATTTAACCATTCATGGTAATTAGGTACTTTGAAAAATTAAGAAATTTTGTTAAATATAGGCATGACTTCATGGAGTGATTATGGGTTCTGATTTTGCAAATGCTTTTGCTTGTGAGTAGTTAAACTGAATGTAATGGGACTACTCATCCTGGTAAAATATCTCATGTGTGTTTGCATGATTGGGCCTTTGCCTTTATTAACTAAATACTTGAAAACAACCCTGGGTTTGATCCCACTTCTGTTAAGGTAAAGTTTTAATAATGATTTTCATGACAGCAAGATCCATCCCTTATATATACAACAATAAATTAAAATGCATGAGTTCTAATTCTTCTTTTAGGCCTAGTTTACATTAGAGAGGAAGGTTGATACGCAATTCCTGCTATGTTAATTATATAGCTGGAGTCAACGTATTTTAAATCGCTGTCCACACAGTGAGAGGCCAATGGGAGGAAATGCTCAAAAGGCTCCTATCAAATTCCCTTACTGCTCGTGAGGAGCTGGAATACCAGTGTTAATGAGGGTACCTTCTGAGTTGATTTGGCACATTTTTAATAGACTTGCAAATCAAACCCTGGAAATTGACCGCAGCAGTGTTGATCTTCCACATAGTGTACATGGCCTTAGTTGTGCAGGCGCATCTCCTATAGTTCCACATGTGTAACTGAGAGCAAATTGTGGCCACTGTTATTTCCCCATAGATGTAAATGGTAGCTTTGGAAGTATTAAAGCCTACTGTGTTGCTATGCATTTAGAAATTTGTATTAAAATACACATTATTTGTGCAAAAGATCTAAATATAAAGTAAATATTTATTTAGACACATCTTAAAACTTTAACTATATTTTATTTAAAAAATACTCAGTCCAAGAACTGGACAATTTTAAAGCTTCCATAACGTGGTTGTTTAAGTCCTCCCCCCTTGAATAATAGAATTTGTTTCTATTCTGAACTAATCACTTGCCAAATACTACATGCTTAAAAATGAAAGCCATTTTTAACAATTATGGGTCTGTCCACAGTAGGGCTTAACTTGAAATAAGATATGCAAATTGAGCTACATCAATAGCATAGCTTATTTCAAAATTGGGAGCGTCTACACAGCACTTATTTCGAAATAGAGCACTCTGCTTCTGACTTCCCTTAGTCCTCATACAATGAGAATTACAGGAGTTGGAGTAAGAAGTCCTCCAGTTTGGCAGTTTTTCAACATTATTTTGAAATAACTGCCTGCTATGTAGATGCAGATTGAGTTATTTCAAAATAATGCTAGTTATAATGCTACCCTATCAGCAGTAAGCCATTTTAAACTGGTGGAGCAGTTATTTTTTTATTTGTATAACCAAAAACAACGGAAACCATTGTATGGGAAATTGGTAAAGGGGAAAAACATCCCCGTCTAAAACCAATGGAAATTAAGTTGCAGTGCAGAATTAATTATTAAGGCTGAATCATAAATCTTTCAGATTTAAAATGGAAATATTGATGGAAATAATGTGTTGCAGTTTGCTGAAAAAGAAGAATGTGGCTGAAATAAATAGAACTAACCCAAATATTTCATCCAGACAAGAATCCTGTGTGGTCTTTGCTAAACACATATTGGAAATTTTGACATGGACCAAATAAATGGTAGCTGTTGATGGTGCTGATTCATGCAAACATGTCCCTTTATGATTCACTGGGCCAAAGCCTACTCTGAAATTATACAAATGCAACAAGAGTGAATGCAGGGAAGTTGTACATGTGTAACTTATAGCAGAACTTACTAATATTGTTATTTATGTAACAGTAGCAGCTAGAAAACTCAAACAAAATTTGGGCCCTGTTGTGATAGGAATGCAGCATAAGAAGTTGCAGTTAATACACTGCAGAGTTTACATTCTGAAGCCCTGGTACTGCAAAGACTTATGTGTGTGTTTAATTCTACATGTTTACTGAAGTCACAGTGCATAAAGTTGAACATGTGCATAACCTTTGCAGTATCAGGCATTACAAAATGACAAGACAGACAATGAATGGGAGGGAAAACAGGCATAGATTGGGGAGGCCAAATTGTGGCTTGCAAGCCACACGTGGCTCTTTTACAGTTAAAAGTACAACTTACTAAGCCCCTCTTTTCTGACTTGACCTCATTCTCCATGTACCAGACTTGAGGAGAGAGCTTGGGACCTGTGCCTTGCAGCCAGGTAGTATAAGAATCCTGTGGGCTTTCCCCCCACTTTTCTCCATGTAACATTATGGCAGCTTTTTGCAGAAGCAAATAAGTATCACAAAAGTAGGGAGAGAACACAAAATTAATATTTGGATCTAAAATATGTGATTTATCATCAACTCTATACAAGTATTTTGTTTGTATCCCTGTTCCTTTGCCTATAGGCATGTACAGATAGACATGTTGTGATCATTTTAATTTTGAAGGATGAGATCTGTTATTTAAAACAGAAGCATTGGTTTTACAAAAAAGCAATGCTTTCTTGATTTAAAAAAAAAATCATCTCATTATTGTTTTGGTATTATATACTCTGTTTCAACCCTGCCCATTTTTAGAACGTATTGAAAAAAATAATTCAGACTCCAAACTTGAAAATGAAAAGTCTCAAATATCTCTCTATTAGAAAATTATTGAATTTTCTCTGGCTTGTTGTGCCATATTTCTTATTCAAATTTTTTCATTTCATATACCTTTTCACCCACCAGTTTGATTGCCATGGCTGCAGCCGTGGGTGAATAATTGCCTGTCTTCACAGGAGCATGTTCTGGAGCTAAAGTCGAGTGCTTGCTTCCTGATGTATGCCTCATTTGGATTCTGCCGACAGCCTAGGGGCTGTATTATTCATGCCTTGACAGATAGCACTCACTAAAAGCATTGGAACAGGGCCAGGTACTGGCAGAGAGATAGTGGAGCATTGCAACTTGCAACTGAGAGGAGCATCTATAATACAAAAAAGAGAAATCCTCATACCTCCCTTTTACTGGTTTCACTTTGATGGAAAATTCATTTGCATCAAAATAAAATACCCTAAAAATAAATACATTTTTTCTAAATCACGCATGAAAGTTTAACACAATTTTCCACATTTAATTGCAAAGCTGATTTTAATTAGTAAGGCCCTGCATGTGAAAAATGAAGATTCACTTGGGTGAGTGTAACACATTGCCATGTCTGCTGAATGCTCTAATTAATGTATGGCTGCTGTACAACAGGGTGCACTGTGGGATATTTATGAAAAATTCTGTGCACGCAGCCATCTATCTGTATTTTAGTTCTTGAATCCACAAGAATAAATAACTCCCCCCCTTTATTCTTTATGAGACATCATTGTGCATGCCATCACTCCATCCATAATCTTTATGGCATGCCTGTCCTTTTTACTATTTGTCAATGATATCATAAATCAGAAGTCAGGACATACATATTTTAACATTAATTTGATAGCAGAGCATGGTTGCACAATGTGCAAAAATCGAGATCCATTGATGCATTTGTGTAAAGTATAAAAGCCACTATAGAGCAGTGCGGTCTTCCTTCTGGTCTTTACGCCACAGTGTAAAATCCTGGTGAATGCTGTAAATAAAGACAAATGTATCTTCATTTCTCTCTAAGCTAATAGTCAACTTTTATTATACTCTCACAATAAAGATAAAATGAACAACTGTATGTTTTTCTAAGGTAAAATTGTACATCAGCACTGAACAAACAGTGCCTTTCTAATTTATTTTGTAATATATTTACTAAATATTTTGCTAAAATTGTGGTAAATGACAAGAATTAAACTTTAAAGATAATTTATATAGCATGTCATTCATTACTCAAGGTATTGTAACATATTTTAATAAGCAGAGACCCACTGCTTTGTTAAATCTAGTTAAATATTTTCTTTGGATAATTTTCAGTTGTAAGCAAAAGAGCATAGAGATTTTCAGAACGAACACAGCAAACAATAAATAAATGTACTGACAGAGAATCCATAATTCATTAGAGGTCTGTATTGGCTGCTGTCTGGATTCAGCAACATACTCTTTCTCTGAATTATTGATTAATGATTAAAAAAGTCCAAACCCGGGTCAAAAACAGCAACAAAATGTGCACCAGAAAATGGTGTGTGGTTCTGCATGTTGGTGGCTATTATGTAGGGGCTTACTGCACAAAGGAACCACAGTTCAATTCCTCCTACCACCATCTGCGTTGGGAATAGCAATTTCAGTGGCAGCAAGTTTCAGGTTCTTGATGTGCCAGAAGTAGTAACCTAATAAACAAGAAAAACGTTCAAAGGCAGGCTATCAGAGGGTGCTGACCCATCTGCGCTGTGACAACAAACAGCAGATTTGGGAGTGGGATCTGCAGCAAGTCCCAGAGCTGGTACAATGTGTATTACTGAGATGATGTGCTCATTTTCTTTTATATGGCAGTTGCTGGGCATATTTCTCATTCAGCACCTCACTTCCAGCCTCAATGTCTACTGGGAAAAGGTCTGTGTGGAGGTGTTGCTGTCAGCCATCTACTAAATGGGGACTGAAAGGAGAGTAAGGACAGGGAAGAAAGGAAAGAACATATGGTAAATACCGGGGAGATAATTTCTCCAAGAAGCCACTGCAAGACTTCTACTTACAGGAAATTAGAATGGCTGGTCTGGTAGCTTGGTTGACAGCATAATGTGCTCTTATAATAGGGTGTGTCTAGACTACAGGGATTTTTCAAAAAAAAAAAAGGCCAACACTTCCCTGCGTCTAGACTGCTGCTGAATTCTTTCAAAAGTAAATTGAAAGAACGCAGCAGGTTTTTTGACCACGGAAAACAGCATTTTACGAGGAATAATGCCTTTTTTCAAAAGCGCTCTTTTGTAATGCAGACTGTGCTTTTTCGAAAGAGAGCATCCAGACTGCCTGATTGCTTTCTTTCGAAAAAGCAGCTCGCTTTTTCGAAGTACTGGCTGTAGTCTAGACACTCTCTTTCAAAAGAGGCTTGTAGTCTAGATGTACCCATAGAAATAGTAGGTTTGAGGATAAATGTATGATGCCTGCTTCTGAACTGGCAAAAAAAAGTGCTGCAGAGGTTGTCCTCATGGATTGGGCAAGCCACCTCATCTCTCTGTGCCTCAGTTTTCCTAGTTGTGAAAGGGAAATAATGATATTTATTCTTTAGAAAATGTTCTTTGATGTATGGCTCACAAATGCTATACACAAAATTATTATGTGCTATGCTTTACTTCTAACTTTGTTTTTTGTACTTACTTCTACATAAATAACTAAGGGCCTGATCCAATGCCTACTGAAGTCAATGGGAGTCTGTTCATTAGCTTCACTGGGCTGTTTGTATCAAGCCCTGTATTTGGCAAGTTAAGCAAAATTCAAATTGTTTATAATGAGGTGTGAAATTATATTTAGAACCAATATATGTATTTCCCTCCTTTGGATATATAGAACTACTACTAAGTTTTTTCTTTATGCTAAAAGCTTTATTATAATTATTGAGGTTTACTAAGCTAGGAATATTTGATATCTCACTGTTCAGTACTGTGCATTTTACTAACAACTTTGTTATGCATATTGGTGTTGTGTAAAGTTAATATAGGTCATATTAAACATATATACTGTACATAACTGCATGGTGAAATAAAGAGCTGAATATATATATTTTTCAAAGAGCATTCTGGACAACAAAGAGGTGAATGTCTTGAAAGAAGTTTTTTCCCATGGACGATACTGTATTCTCATGAACTAATGGGGCTCTACATTCCTTTAATTCATTTCCACAGCCAGTTATAATCCTAGTTTGCTTTTTAATGAAGACTGTAAAACCTCTGGCAGAAGTGGGAGTGACTAAAGTAGCAGGGAAGATAGGAAATTAAGTATGTTGTTTTATACTTTATCCCATTGTAATTCAGAGGCTCTGAGACCACTGAGAAAGGAGAGTGAAGTCTGTTCTACATCTTTAGCTAAAAGGGAGTTGGTTTTTAGCTCTTCTGGTAGAGGCTCCTGGTTTTAGCCTCTAAGATCCAAGGTTCAATTCCACCTGCTGATGACCCAGGTCCATCAGCAGTGCACCATGCCTATCACTATGGTATCTGACACCTGTAACATATGAGAGCTGAGAACAGAAGCCAGGATAGCTGATGCCCAGTCTCCCCCACCCCCCGATCTATCTAATAAACTATACTACTAGACAAAAGCACATGGGTGGGTACGGGGAGAATGTAAATAAACAGAAGAGTAAAAACAAGGCTATGAGGAATAATAGGATAAAGAATAGGATTTTTCTTTAAAACAGTATGATGTTTCTTTAAAAACGTTTTATTGATGTTCTTAAGTAAATTGACAGCCCTTCCACGGGCATCACTTCTTATTAGTAGCTGGTATGAAATGTTGCTTCTAGTGGTGACAACTCAGGACAAGGGGGGGGGAGATTGTTGTTTCAGAGACATCTGCAATGACAAAATCCACAGTACAGAACCAAGTGGATATGCAGTGCAGCTTTTGATGATTGGGCACTGTACAACTTAAGGGCATGATCCTGTAAGCCACTAACTTATGTCAGATGAGTAATTACATGGGGTTAATCTGTTTTCTCATTGCCCACCTGATTCTACACACCTTTCCCTCTCATTCCATCTGGACAGCTGTGTTGTACAGCATTACAAATAATATAATAAAGTAGTTAGTGACAGTACTATTGTTATTGAAGTTAGCTGTGTATGGTTGAAGGACTAGGTCCTAAATTAGTACTGTGCAATACATTTTGTAATATTATAAAGCATATTTTGCTAGTACCTGATATGATTATCCTCAAAAGTTAACACCAGTCATTGTTTAGACTTTAAGCTGATTGGGACAGGGATTATTGTCTATGTTTGTAGAACATTTAGCACTATAGATTCCTTGTCCATGACTAGGATCCTAGATACTGTAGTAACACTAATAATAAAAAATAATAATAATTCTTGTTAGTTTGTTCCGAGAGCTGTTTCTAGTTGCAGGTCTTCAGGTTTTAGTGAAATTTTTAACATTATTAGTAAATGTACTTATAAAGTTCATTGGCTGGAGTGCAGGATCAGATCTGAAAGCAGGAAACTGATGCAGTTTATCTGGTCAATTGCAATATCATGTGAAAGAAATCCAATCATATTTATCTATCTATATATGTGTTATGGGGCTGGTGTTCACCAACTCATTTTGGGAGCATGGCAAGACCCATGATTAGGTTTGCTTGTACCACCTTAGCATTGCACGAGTGTGGCCTAGTGGGCAGCCCCGCGTTTTCAAGAGGGTGGAATATCAATCATTTTAGGAGCTCAGGACCTTAGGGAGAGCACCAAACGGTCTAGGGTATGACATCCTGCCTCTGGCGGACAACCTAAGGTTGGGGAGATCCCACCTGATGTGAAGTTAGCAACAGGACCAGGGCTGTAACAGTGGTGGAGAGTTCCACCATTGTCAGCAGGGATCTCAGTGAAATATGTGGACAATGCCCGGCCCTTTAGACCATACCCTGGACTACTTTTTACCTCATCTACTCGTATGGAAGTCCAGGCATCCCTGGCATCTCAGAATTCCTTGGCTTGGGCAGCTTCTGATGTCCTTGACCACTCTTAGTTGCCTTCTGTTGTGCTGGTGTTTGCCTGGATCTCAACACATTTGGCTTCCAGAATCTGTAGATTTGGCAACTTCCAGGCTGGTGGTACCCCCTTTGTCCTTCTTCAATAGTCATCCCTGAACTGAGTTGAGTTGCTCTCTTTTATACCTAGGTCCCAGCCAGAGCATGCCTATCAGGACTGTGACAGCATGGCCTCGTTTGCTCATAGTGTGGGGTTAACCCTTACTAGAACAGTGCAGGTCAGGTGTACCCATCACATTAGTTCAAATCAATAACTAATTTTATCATCACAACACTTCTCTCAGCTAGGGGAACATTATCCCTGTTTTACTGATGGGGGACTGAGGTACAGGTATGACTTGCCCACCACCCCATAGGAAATCTGCATATGAGCAAAGAATTGAATCTTTGTCACCTGAATCACAATCCAATGCCTTCTGCACTAGGTAATCCTTTATATTCCTGTGTTTAAAATGCGTTCTAATGAAGATAGACTAGAAAATGACTACTTGTTATGGCGTATATGATGTGATTATATGGTATTTAACATAGCAACTTGTACTCACCAAACAAGGTTCATTATGGAAGTGCTGGTTGTGATTCCTTCTCAGAGGACCTGTCAGTAATAGTTAAGTCTGAGGTAAATTTTTCACTTAAAGCAGAGATTCAACAACTGTATTATGTATAAAAAATACAATGTATATTCCTCAAAATGACAGCTCTTACTCCTTAGGCGCACAATAGTTTTGTGAGCATTTAATGAGTAAATCCGTTAATTAGATTGAGTTAAAATTAATTTAAAAATGGATCCTTGAAGAAATTTAGCACCAGGTGTCCAATCATTTGTTGTCCCTAATGGTCTTAACAACACAGACTATTTAAACTTCCTGTTGAGATAAAACTCACTGCAATACATAGGGTACATTGGAAGATTTCCATAAAAGAATTAATGGCTGTTTCCCCATTATACTTCACAACTGAAAGTTGTTTCTTCACCAAGGGCTGAAGAAGAATGTTCTTCAGAAAATTCCACAAAGAATTGCTCTCTTTCAAAATGTCTGCCACTTCTTTTTATTCTCAATGTAAATCAGGCAACATGTTGTCTTTATGAAGATGGTGGAAAAATAACCACTTTCTCCCATTTTTCCCTGCCATCAGGGAACATGGTAAACACGCTGTCATAGGGCTTTGACACAGTTGGTCCTTCATTACATTGCACAGGTGGCTATGGCTGAGCAATAACATAACCTAGTTATTGGCTATGCTAGTGCTTTTTTCCTCTAAAAAGAGTGCTACAACTGCTTAAAACTGAAACTTATTCCACCATCTTAGTCAACTACAAGATTAGATTTAGGCCTATTGGCTCTGCTAGGCCCTACTGCATATTTCAGGAGAAGAGCTAGGGAAACATGCTGGCTTGCTTGGAAAATAGGTATGCTATATATCCAAAAATACCCCCACACTCTGTCCTAGTTATTTACATATCAGTAATCACCTTGTTGAAAAGTTTATCAAACTTATTAGCCAGTGTCCTGTTGTCTTATCCCTTTTTCTAAGGCTACATCTACATTATCTCTGAAATCAGTATAATATATGTTGCTTAGAAGTATGAATAAGCCACCCCTTGAGCGAAATAAGTTACACTGACTGAAGTGCTGGTGTGCACAGCACTATGCTGACAGAAGAGCTTTTCTTGTTGGCATAGCTGCCGCTGCTTCTTGGTAATGGATTAATTAAACCAGTGGAAAAATTCTATTCCATCAGCATAGAAAGCTACACTAGAAAGCTAGCAGCTCCACCACTGTACACTTTTTATTAGCCAGATCTCTTATTGGTTATTTTGAGAAAACATGTTGCAAAAATAGTTCCACAGTTCTTCACCTTTTCTTCAGTGAATCTTAAACACTTCCAAGCACAAAGGGCTTTTCTATACTGGCACATTTTGTTGCCAAAAACTGCCTTTTGGCAACAAAACAGAGCATTTACATTCAATGCGACTTTTGTTGGGAAAAACACCCACTTTTAGCAATAAAAAACTTCCAGCCCTGTAAGAGACTTTTCTCTTTTCCCTTCCTTTTACTGTTGACAAAGAGCCAGTGTGGTCTCTGCTGCTTGTTTTGTTGAGAGAACTGGCTTCCACCAGTATCCCACGATGCCTGCTTTGATGGCTGTGCTCAGTGTTTTGTGATCTCTGCAACCCTGCAGGTATGTGTCCCTCCCCTTTAAAAGCCCTGGGAAGTATCTGACAGCTGAGTGAGAGGCTCCATTTCAGCAACAAACAAAGAGCAAATCATAAGAATGCTACTGTTCTGCTCTGCTAGGAACACAGCAGCAGTCAGACTGCTGCTAAAGGGGGAGGACTGGAGACACTGCTATGATGTTTTGATATTCTTCAGCATAGAGAGCTCACAGAGCTACGAGGTTATCCCAAGAAGCACAAGGATCAGTTCTGCCTTCCCACAACACTGCACTGTGGCATGCTTATCCACATTGCTTTTTCTCTATTTGTTGACAGGATGCTAGCAAGATCGCCATGAAATGTTGACAATGGGAGGCAGACAAACTGGTGGATTGTTTTTCACTTTCAGCAACTTTTGCATGTCAACAGCATTTTTGTCACAAAATCTTCCCAGTGTAGACAAAGTCTAAGTAATAAAAGTCTCACAACCATTTTGCAATATAATTGTACATATTAAGGCTATCTTAAGGTCATATCATTTACCACTTTGTAATGCCGTCACTTCTGGGTTGGGAGAAAGTCACAGTTTAACAGGGCAGAGCAGCACTACAAAATAGTTTAGGACAGGAGGTAAAAAATTATTTCTAATCTAATTGAAACTGGGAATAATTCTGAAGTAGGCAGAATTTAATTGTGAGAGTTTAAATTTGGTTAGGGCCCTAGAAATAACATTTCTAGTCTTAAAACTGTGATATCTTTAAAGACCAGAAATAGACAAGGCTTCTATTTTACCTCACCTCTGAAAGACAGCATCACCAGCTGCAACATTCTTCGATTATACCTGTCTAGAGAATTGGCTTAATAATAATTTTGTGGAGAGAATACTATTGTGTGAATCATAGAACTGCTTTCTGCGTCACTTTGGTGTTACTTGAAGGTACTGACATATTAGGTACCAGCATGGCCTGGCATTGCTTAATTGGTGAGATTAAATGGTATAAAGGTGGATCGGAATCTAAATTAAAGTAATTAAACAAGCGTCATTTTTAGAACGGATATAAAATAAATTCTAACTACAGTGTTAACTTTATATCTCAGAATTCATGCATTCTGTTTCCAATTATGATATTAAAAGGAAGTAGGAGGAAGTAGGACTGAACTGTTAAAATGGCATTGACTAAAAGAGGAGCCACTTATTTAAAATGCCAGCATTTAAATAAAACCATAAAATAGATGTAACATTCAGTGTTATCTATCCACTGTAATTCTGACTGTTCAGTAGAAAATAAAACAATTTGTCAGATTTAGAAATCACAATCCAGGGGTCACCATTCAAAATTCTCATGGTTAGTTAACAGTAACTTCAGTCTTTGTGAAGTACTGTGGGCCAGAATGAAATCTGATGTAAGCTGCAGTTAAATTTGTGCCTGCTCACTCAGGCTGTGTCTAGACTGCAGAGTTTTTTTGAAAAAAGTAGCCTTTTTTTGAAAAAAACTTCACCTGCGTCTAGACTACAGACACGTTCTTTCGAAATTAAATAGAAAGAATGCATCTTTTCTTTCAACGGTGGTACTCATTTCATGAGGAATAACGCCTTTTTTCAAAAGTGCTCTTTTGAGAAAAGGCGCTATATAATACAAATTTTCAAAAGTGTGCTTTTTCGAAAGAGAGCATCCAGTATCTTTCGAAAAAGCCTCTTTTGAAAGAGACCTGCAGTCTAGACGTAGCCTCACTGGGAGTACATTGGGTTGTTGTCTTATGATATGTGCAGAAAACCTGTAGAAAAAGTAATCCAACATTCACAATGGAAGTATTCTGAATGCTCTCTACAGAATCTGACCAAACTCTCCCGTATTCTGTAGCATAATAAAGCAGAAATATACACCACAGAATCCAGAACTAGAAAGACATGCCTGTTGTATTGTGGTATAGTGTTGGGTGATACCACAATGAGGTGCACAGCTCCTTAGTGATCCATAGCTTAGAGCTCATCCCACCTTCAAAACTCCCAACATACTATGGACCTCAAACTTGCCTCAACTCTCATTTATTTCATTTACAGTTTGTTAATGTTAATAATTGGGATTATTGAGGTAAAAAGATAATAATCTTTTTCCCCTAAAATCTCCCTGACGAATATTTTCAAGAGTGTTCATGTGACACAGGAACGTAAATCCCATTTTTAAAAGAAGACTAAGTCCCATTGACTTGCAATGAGATTTGTCCTAGGGCTATGTCTAGACTACAAAGAAAATTCAGAAAAAGATATGCAAATTACAAATCACAATTTGTTCATCTTTTTTCCACTTTTCTTTCAAAAGAGGCTTTTCCAAAATTTGGTGTGTCTATGCAGCACCAAATTTCAGAAAAACCTGCTCTTTTGAGCCATCCTTTCTTCCTCGTAAAACAAGGTTTACAGGTTTGGTGAAAGAATGTGCCCACTTTTTTGGAATTTTTTCTGAAAAAGCGGATGCATTCTTTAGACGCAGCATTGCTTTCAGGGATATCTCTGATATCCTGGAAAAATGCTGCAGTCTATACATAGCCTAAATTACTGCTGAAAACATTTAAATTCCTAAGTTACTTGGGTCCTTATTAAAATGTTACTAGTCCCCTTTCTCCTATCTCTCTTCCTCAATCGCTTCCAGACTTCCTATTGTGCCCTTCTCTTTTTCAGACATTTCCTGTTCACCTGTAGTCCCTTACCCCCTTCCTGCCCTAATCCATGCTTGTGTCTGTCCTCTCTTGTCTCCTTTAAAACTGAGCAACAGAATGGGTAGTTGCAGCATTTCCCTCTGAAGTCTAGCCACAGAAGGGAGGTATGCTGGCAGCAGGGTTTCAATGGGAAACTGCTACTTCCCTCCCACAGCCCAGCTGCCACATTTAAATCGTGCTGTGTGGGGCTTCCATTCCCTCAGAAGGCTATTTTCATTTCCTGTCGAAGACTGTTCTACAGTCTAATAGAGCTTGTTGTCAGCTATAATAAATTGCATTGTATACAATAGTATATATTTTTTAGATTGTGATATGAGTCAGGTGGCATTCTCACTATCCTGGACTAGAAAGTGATGGAATCTGATTTGACACTCTTGATGCACTAGTATCCTTCCTTTTCACAAGATACATAAGAAAGCAGAGCCAGAGGAAGGCATAGGCATTGTTGATCTGTGTCGAAGGTTCCAGATCCCGGAGTCATGTTGTTATATCAAAAGTCAACCTTTCATTTTTAAAAGGAAAGTCATTACTATCTGTCATGGTTGTGAAGGAACATTTTTGGAGAATGTTGGGGATAACTTCTTGGTACAAGTGCTGAAGGATCCGACCAGGGGTCGTGCGCAGGTTGACCTTCTGCTCACAAACAGGGAGGAACTAATAGGGGAAGTAGAGGTGGATGACAACCTGGGAAACAGTGATCATGAGATGGTAGATTTCAGGATCCTGACCAAAGGATGAAAAGAGAGTAGTAAAATACATACCTTGGACTTCAAAAAAGCAGATTTTGACTCCCTCAGAGATCTGATGGCCAGAATCCCCTGGGATGCTAACACGAAGGGGAAAGGAGTCCAGGACAGCTGGCAGTATTTTAAAGAAGCCTTATTGAAGGCACAGAAAGAAACCATTCCGATGCGTAGCAAGAGAGGCAAACATGGTAGGAGACTGGATTGGCTTACAGGGGAAATCCTTGGTGAACTTAAGCACAAAAAGGAAGTTTACAAAAAGTGGAAACTTGGACAAATGACCAGGAAGGGGTTTAAATGTATAGCTCGAGAATGCCGGAGGGTTATCAGGAAGCCAAAAGCGCAAATGGAATTGCGATTGGCTAAGGATGTGAAGGATAACAAGAAAGGTTTCTACAGGCATGTTAACAAGAAGAAGGTGATCAGAGAGGCTGTGCGGCCCCTACTGGATGAAGGAGGTAACCTAGTGACAGATGATGTGGGGAAAGCTGAAGTACTCAATGCTTTCTTTGCCTCTATATTCATGGACAAGGTGGGCTCCTGGACTAATGCGCTAAGTGACGCAAGATGGGATGAAGATGGACAGCCCTTGGTGGGTAAAGAACAGGTTAGGAACTATTTAGAAAAGCTAAACGTACACAAATCCATGGGTCTGGACTTAATGCACCCAAGGGTACTGAGGGAGTTGGAAAATGTCATTGAGGAGCCTTTGACCATTATCTTTGAAAAGTCATAGAGGTCGGGAGAAATCCCAGATGATTGGAAAAAGGCAAATGTAGTGCCCATTTTCAAAAAAGGAAAGAAGGACGATCCAGTGAACTGTAGGCCGGTCAGTCTTACCTCAGCTCCTGGAAAAATAATGGAAGGGATCCTTAAGGAATCCATTTTGAGGCACTTGGAAGAGAGGAAGGTGATTAGGAATAGTCAGCATGGATTCACAAAGGGAAATTCGTGCCTGACCAATCTGATTAGCTTCTATGATGAGGTAACTGGCTCTGTGGACGTGGGAAAATCAGTGGATGTGATAGACCTTGATTTTAGCAAGGCTTTTTACGGTCTCTCACAATATTCTTGCCAGCAAGTTAAGGGAATGTGGATTGGATAAATGGACAGTAAGATGGATAGAAAGATGGCTAGAAGGCTGGGCCCAGTGGGTAGTGATCAACGGCTCGATGTCAGGATGGCGATCGATTTCTAGCGAAGTGCCTCAAGGTTCGGTTCTAGGACCAGTTTTGTTCAATATCTTTATTAATGACCTGGATGAGGGGATGGATTTCACCCTCAGCAAGTTTGCAGATGACACTAAGCTAGGAGGAGAGGTAGATATACTTGAGGGCAGAGATAGGGTCCAGAGTGACTTAGACAAATTGGAGGATTGGGTCCACAAGAAATCTGATGAGGTTCAACAAGGACAAGTGCAGAGTACTGCACTTGGGACGGAAGAATCCCAAGCATTGTTACAGGCTGGGGACCAACCAGCTAAGTAGTAGTTCTGCAGAAAAGGACCTGGGGATTACAATGGATGAGAAACTGGATATGAATCAACAGTGTGCCCTTGTAGCCAAAAAGGCTAATGGCATATTAGGTTGCATTAAGAGGAGCGTTGCCAGAAGATCCAGAGATGTTGTTATTCCCCTTTATTCGGCTTTGGTGAGGCCACATCTGGAGTATTGTGTCCAGTTCTGGGCCCCCCACTACAAAAAAGATGTGGACGCATTGGAGAGGGTCCAGCAGAGGGCAACCAAAATGATTAGGGGGCTGGAGCATATGACCTATGAGGAGCGGCTGAGGGAGTTGGGTCTGTTTAGTCTGCAGAAGTGAAGAGTGAGGGGGAATTTGATAGCAGCCTTCAACTTCCTGAAGGGAGGTTCCAAAGAGGATGGAGAAAGGCTGTTCTCAGTAGTGACAGATGGCAGAACAAGGAGCAATGGTCTCAAGTTGTGGTGGGAGAGGTCCAGGTTGGATATTAGGAAAAACTATTTCATTAGGAGGGTCGTGAAGCACTGGAATGGGTTATCTAGGGAAGTAGTGGAGTCTCCATCCCTAGAGGTGTTTAAGTCACAGCTTGACAAATCCCTGGCTGGGTTGATTTAGTTGGAATTGGTCCTGCCTAAAGCAGGGGGCTGGACTTGATGATCTTCTGAGGTCTCTTCCAGTTCTATTGTCCTATGATTCTATGATTCTAAGGAAACCTTGAAAACATGAATTGGGCAGCGATGAATCATTGATATCAGCCTGAGTCTGCAAAGAGTTTGAAACAACACCTCTGAGAGGGCCAAATGCTTTGAGCATTGCAGTAGAGATGTTAACTGTAAGATCCACTCTTTTACCATGCTTGTCAACACAACAACAGTGTGTGGCAGGAAAGAAGAGAGTGGCAGGCTTGACCCACCCATGCAAGCAGTTACACTCCTTTTGTTGGGTGTAAGTATTGGAATCCTCTTGTGCATCATTCCGGCGGGGGAGGGGGTGAGAGAACCCTTGCTGCCCTGTCAACAAATACAGCAAAGCTGCCAATAGAAGGGGGCCTCATGTCAGTGCATCTGCCCTTCTGGGAGGGCTCATCTGTTACACCAAGGGGAAGTCAGGACCATGAGGTAGATTCACGGGGTAAGCCCAGTGTCTTGGTGTGTTTCTTTCATCCAGCCCTAGAAGAAACCCTGTTATACAAAACACTAATGATTATTTGGAAAGTAAATAAATAATATTAAAATTCTGTGTCCAGCCAAGAAAATTACAAAATACTGGAAGGAAGGCCATACAGCCAGATGGGGTTTGGTTATAAGGTTACGCTTCAGCAGTAAAATAAAGGGAACAACAGCTTGTAACTAAATTTTGTCATGGAAATTAAGCTCAAGGAGTTGTAATGATAAAGGCATTTCAGAAATCCTCTTTATGTTAAATAGGTTTTTTATGTTAACTTTTGTGGCCTAGAGTCATTCAGAAGGAAAACACCTAGGGAAAAAAATATTGTGGTGGGTAAACCTATAGTCTTTTCATAATAGTATGTTTGGTAAATGCATACTAATAAATTTTAAAATTTTTACAAAGAGACCAATTTCCAATGGTGCTTCATAATACCATTGAAGAGTGGAATGCTATCACTTCCATTCTGTTGGAGAGTAATCATATTTTCACTGTGTTACAAAAAGGCACAATCTTATTTTTTTTCAAAACAGGAAGGTTTTAACATCTCAATCCTCAAACTACCAGAATTTAGAACATTTCACACTTGAATGACTCCTAACCAACCGTGTAAGACAAAGAACAATGTCCTGTAGCTTATGTTGGAGGTGAGACTCTGGTAATAAGCACTGAAATGACTGCAGCCTTTATCATTCAGTTGTGTTTGTTTTTCTGATCCATTATAGTGTTTCATTCTATTGATTACCTTATTTGCCATTTGGTCAAAGCAAGATCCGTATTGCTATGATTGTATGAAGTTTAGCATATCATATGTCCTGGTAGTGTGTCCTATATTAGCCTTAATTAAAATTAAGTTGGGATCCAATACTATTGTTTATTTTTGGGGAGATGATGGAAAGAGTATTTGTGATGGCAATCAGTACTTGATAACCACAGTATAGTAACCCTACATTCAAAATGCAATAAAACAACAGAGTACGTTATTGTTTAAAACTTAAGGACATGATAGTTTGATCTACTATGTTGATGTTACATATGATTTACTAAGTCTGTGTCTACAGGTCAGGCCTACCGACAGAGGGGGCAAAGGGAACAGTTACCCTGGGGCCTGGTGATTCAAAGGGGATCGGGGCTCCCAGCTGCCCCTGCTGCCACTGTGGCAGCAGCAGCAGCTGGAGCCCCAGGCCCTTTAAATGCCACTGGAGCGTGATGCTGTGTGCTCTGTGTGGCTCTGAGGACTTTCAGGGGGAGGGAACGCTAAACTCTGGGTTGCCTATCCCAGCCCTGTTCCTTTTCCTCAAATCTCTGCTCCTTCCATGGAGCCAGGACCCCACCTCTCTCTCACACACCTTAGCCAAAGGCCCACTGAGGCTGTTGGCTCCCCTGACAAGGATGTTGATTGTACTAACAGACATGTTGATAAATGACTGATGATGTAACAGAATCTTTCATTTTTACTTCACAGCAGTTTTGTTCTGTGTGTGCGTCCGTGTGTGTGAGAAAAAAGAGAGAGAGAAAGAGTGAGAGAGAAATTAGTGTGCTGGCTTTCTTAAAAACAATTATTTCTGAAGAGATTTTACTGGAAGTGAGGAAGGGGTTTCTATGTTACACAGTGATGATGAATGGAGAAATGCTTGAACCTCCTTAATCCAGGTGTTTGTCCGGGAACATTAGTGCTTCAACTCCCTGCATGTCCCTCCCACACTCCACACCCCACCTCAGTTTCTGCATTCTACATCTCTTTCAGACCTTCAATTAACAGTTTAAATACAGTGCTAGTGTCACAGTATTGTGGATAGTCTTTTCTCTGTGCAAATAGCTACTGTGACCACTTAACCTACTGCTGTAGTGCATCTATCTCGTTTTCAAATCCATAGATCAGTAGTTCTTACCTTTTCGACCCTGTGATTCTACATTAAAATAAAAGGAAGTTTCAGTCCCCCCACTTGAGTCATAGAGAGAGGATTGATGAGACCCACCCACTGTGAAAACACACGGTCTAAATTGCACTAGACTCCTGACTGTTCTGAGCTCTGCACTGCTTCAGCACATTACAATAGCCTATTCTGTTTTTCAACTGTGATTAGAAAAAGGGGATGATGGCCTTTCCGTTTAGATGTGTACTTTGCCAAAGATGCTGAGACCATCTTCTCTTCCAATTTAGAGTTTTGCAGTGAGCTCTGTCTAAAAAGTGCTTGAGGCCTTCAGCTAGTGCAGAATATGGTGGCCTGAAGTCAACATTTTCAGAAACTGAGGCATGCAGTATCAGTAGCCACTTAATACATTTAATCACATGTGCAACTTGGAGTGAATTGGCATGAGTGCTTTAAATATCTTCTATGTGGATAGTATTGACTGCCTCTCTGTTTCTAGGTACAATTCAAGGTGTGGTTTGGTTTAAACCTATACAGTTGTACATGGATTGGGTCTCCTTTAAAGGTTGCTTCTCACCCTGTTCACTATTGTCATCATTTAGATCTGCTGAGATGCTTTGGCTAACGATCTCTGGATTAGCAGTGTGTTTTTGAGGATGAGAAGCAAAGCATACTCCACTGGGAGAAGTCCCAGCTGTTGAACTCCATAGACATAGTCATCCACCTTTCTAAGATTAGAACGCTCCATTGCATGTATCTGACAACAGAACATCTAGGTCATCAAAAGGTAGCCAGCCCAGAAAACATCACCAATAGTGAGGGGGGGGGGGTGTTCTTTGTCTCTTGAATATTGTTTAGCAAGTTCCTTATTTTTAATGTATACCGTGTGGTCAGCTATCATGGAACAGACAAGGATGGCTAATAGTTATTTATTTAAATACTTTTTCATGCTTTAGACCCTCAGCAGGTGCACATTGCTAGTCTATGTTATTGCATGTCCTTCGTTCTCATGTCTGTCTTCTAGCTTTCTTACACTCACCTATTATATCTTTTCATAAATTAATGGGGTCTAAAGGATGTCTTCCTGTGCATTTGTATCGCATCTAGCAAAATGGGGCCTTGATTTCAAAAGCAATTAGGAGTTCTAGTGAGTAGTATTCTTTAGTTCAGTTTGGTAAATAATTTGGTGGAAAAATTGATTTCCTACGGGGAGGTAAGAGACGAATAGAGATCCATAGAAATACTAAGCTTCTGAAGTCAATGACTATATCAGACATAAGACCGGTGATGGCCTGAGAGCTGCATGTGACTCATCATAGTTCTCTATGTGGCTCATGAGACATTTTTGTTTATTGTTTCTCATGCACAGGGTTGCCAGGTTCTGCTGGTTTCTGGCTGTGCAGGGTTTTGGGTTTTGTTTAGTTTTTTTTTTTTGTTTGTTTGTTTTTCTTTATCAGTATTACTAAGCAAAGGCATGTGAAGTGAAGTGTCTGCTGATTGCACACAACATTGACTGTGAGAGCCATGTGCTCCCTCTGAAACCAGTCAAACTGCTGCTATAGTTCACTTGGCACACCCAGAAAATTCCAGGTACACAAACTCAGTTAGCAAAACTGCCCTATTCTGGGAGACCATTTTGTCACAACAATCTTGTGACCGAATGAGATGGAGCAGGGCCACTCGTACAGGTCACTCATTAGCTTAGGTTGCCCATCACTGACTGCATCACTCTATTTCCACCAGAATAGTGGCCTGTTGCACTTCCCATTCCAATTTTTAAATAAAAGAAAAACACTCAAATGGAAAATGTGTTAAAAAATCCCAAACAATAAGGGTATGTCTACACTACCCTCCTAGTTCAAACTAGGAGGGTAATGTAGGCATACCGCACTTGCAAATGAAGCCCGAGATTTGAATTTCCCTGGCTTCATTTGCATAAACTGGGCGCCGCCATTTTTAAATCCCTGCTCGTTCGAACCCCGTGCCGCGCGGCTACACGCGGCACGAACTTGGTAGTTCGGACTAGGCTTCCTAGTCCGAACTACCGTTACTCCTCGTGTAAACAATGAAAAATTATTCAGGTGTTTGCAAATAATTTTATAATAATAGTAGGTTGTTGTTAATAATTCAAGACAATTATCAGAAGGGTAGTCTGAATCTGCAAAAGCGACAAGGAGTCCTGTGGCACCTTATAGACTAACAGATGTATTGAAGTATAAGCTTTCGTGGGCAAAGACCTACTTCGTCAGATGCATGTAGTGGACATTTCCAGAGGCAGGTTTAAATATGCAGGCTAGAGATAACGAGGTTAATTCAGTAAGGGAGGGTGAGGCCCACTTCTACAGCTGATGTGGAGGCGTGAACACCAAGAGAGGAGAAACTGCTTTTGTACTTTGCTAGCCATTCACAGCCTTTGTTTAATCCTAAACTGATGGTGTCAAATTTGCAGATGAACTGTAGCTCAGCAGTTTCTCTTTGTAGTCTGGTCTTGAAGTTTTTTTGCTGCAGGATGGCTACTTTTCAATCTGCTACTGTGTGTCCAGGGAGATTGAAGTGTTCTCCTACAGGTTTTTGTATATTGCCATTCCTAATATCTGATTTGTGTCCATTTATTCTTTTACGTAGGGACTGTCCAGTTTGGCTGATGTATATAGCAGAGGGGCATTGCTGGCACATGATGGCATATATTACATTGGTAGATGTGCAGGTGAATGAACCAGTGATGGTGTGGCTGATCTGGTTGGGTCCTGCGATGGTGTCGCTGGTGTAGATATGAGGGCAGAGTTGGCACCGAGGTTTGTTGCAGGGATTGGTTCCTGAGTCAGAGTTACTATGGTGCAGTGTATAGTTGCTAGTGAGAATTTGCTTCAGGTTGGCGGGTTGTCTGTGGACGATGACTGGCCTGCCTCCCAAGGCCGATGAAAGTGAGGGATCATTGTCCATCATTGAGGACACAGCACAGCACTTTCACAGCACAGTTTTTAATAACTATACTCAGCAAGGGAACAAGTCGGCAACTCTGTCTGACCACTTACATTCACAGGGTCATATTACACCCTTAATTTCACCTTTAGGATATATCCCAACCTTGGGTTTAAAACTATTAGGCCCCAATCTAGGAAAGCATTTAAGCACATGCTCAAAACGAGGCATGTGAAGAGTCCTATCAAAGTCAAAAGGAAGTCAAAAGTTACTGGCCCAAAAGCTCAGCTACTGTGTATCAGGATAATTTTATTGGCTTCAGAAGCTGTTTTCCCTATTATTAGAGACCTACCAAATTTATGGTCCATTTTGGTCAATTTCATGGTCAGAAGATAAACTATAAATGTAATGATTTCAGCTATTTATCTGAAATTTCATAGTGTTTTAATTGTAGGAGTCCTGACCCAAAAAGGAGTTTTGGGAAAGGTCATGAGGTTATTGTGGGGAAGGGGAGTTGTGGTAGTCCTACCCTTACTTCTATGCTGCTGCTCGCAGCAGTGCTGCCACGAGAGCTGGCAACTGGAGAGTGGTGGCTGCTGGCTGGGAGCCCAACTCTGAAGGTGGCAATGCAGGAGTAGGGATGGCATGGTAAGATATTGTGACCCTTACTTTTGTGATGCTGCTGGTGGAGTGCTGCCTTCGGAGTTGGATGCCCATCCAACAGCTGCCACTTTCCAACTTCCCAGCCCTGAAGGCAGCTCTGAAGCAAGAGTGGCAATATTGCAACCCTGCTAAAATAACCATGCTATATATTGATGTTTGCTGAGTAACCATATAATTTTATTGTCATCCCTGTCCATTCTTCTATTCTCCCAACTGTTTTGTCATCCCTGGCCCTCTTTTTATGTACTCTGTTTGAAATGACACCTCAATCCTACAAATGCTTATATCCTAGACATCTTGGAATTCCTTGGGACTAGTCATATACATAAAGGTTCTAAATGCCAAAGTGAAGAACTGAGGCATAGTCATTATGCAGGCTGCTTGGAGCATCTATCTCAGTTTACTATGTACAATATACTATGAGGCAACTAGTGCACTTTAGGCAGTGTGACTTTTATTATTACTAGCAGATTCACCCGGCATTGCCTGGGACTGACTGGGGGAGGAGGATACTGCGCAGACCTCCCCTCTGTGCTCCCTAGGCTGGCCTGGGACTGGAGCGGGGGCACTGGTGGGCCCAGTGGAGGGTGGATGGGCAAAGTCACACAAAAAAAAAACAAGGCAAAGGGCACTCCACAAACCTATCCCTGAGAGGCAGACAGGAAAGAACAGCAGCCTACAGGGTGTGACCCACTTCAATGCATGGAGAGCTCCACGCTCCTGGCCAGTCCAGCCTCCCCCAGCAGCTGTAGGGGGGTCTGAGATCCCCCTTCAGACAGTGCCCCGCAATTGTCAGGCCCCAGTTCCCCAGACCCTCTCACCATGTACGGCCAAGCCAGGACTGGAGCCACTGCCTTAGGATCTCCTCAAAATTGGAGGGGAGGTGGTGGTAGTTGCTGCTGCTGCCATGGAGAACCCAGGGCCAAGCCAAAGGGGGTTGGGGCAGGGGGCAGCAGCAGGACCTGCCAGCAAACTTCCAAGTACACTTGTGGTCACCTCATCTCAAAAAAAGACATATTGGCATTGGAAAAGGTTCAGAAAAGGGCAACAAAAATGATTAGGGGTTTGGAACATGTCCCATATGAAGAGAGATTAAAAAGACTTGGACTTTTCAGCTTAGAAAAAAGGAGACAAAGGGGGTCACCAAATGAAATTAACGGGCAGCAGATTTAAAACAAACAAAAGGAAGTTTTTATTTACTCAGCACACAGTCGATCTCTGGAACTCCTTGCCAGAGGATGTGGTGAAGGCTAGGACTTTAACAAGGTTAAAAAAAGAGCTAGATAGATTCATGGGGAGGTTAGCTTCATCAATGGCTATTAGCCAGGATAGGTAGGAATGGCATCCCTAGCCTCTGTTTCTCTGGAGGTGGGTGACAGGGGAGGGATCATGTGAGGATTCCCTGTTGGCTGCGTCTAGACTAGCATGATTTTGCAGAAATACTTTTAACGGAAAAGTTTTTCCATTAAAAGTATTTCCACAAAAGCGCGTCTAGATTAGCACGGATGCTTTTGCGCAAAAAGTGCGCAAAAGCATCCATGACCAGTCTAGATGCGATTTTATGCAAGAAAGCCCCGATCGCCATTTTAGCCATCTGGGCTTTCTTGTGCAAAACAGTTCTTCCCTGTCTACACTGGCCCTCTTGCGCAAGTATTCTTGCGCAAGAGGGCTTTTTCCCGAGCAGAAGTGTGAAAGTATTTGCACAAGAAGCACTGATTTTGTACATTACAAAGTCAGTGCTCTTGCGCAAATTCAAGCAGCCAGCTTTTGCGCAAAATCTTGCCAGTCTAGACACACCCGTTGTGTTCCCTCCCTCTGGGGCATCTGGCATTGACCACTGTCAGCAGACAGGAAACTGGGATAAATGGACCTTTGGTCTGACCCAGTATGGCCGTTCTTATGCTTCTTGGACAATGCCTGCAGCTCCCACATTGGGCAATTCAACCCTCCCCCACCCCATCCACCCCTGTGACCCCGGCTCACCACCATGATTATCTCCTGAGACCTATTGTGCCGTCACAAAGGCCTGCCCCCTGTGAGAGAGCTGGGACATGTTGCTATGAGAACATGGAGCAACATGCATGAGGAAGTTGGGGGGCTCAGGGCCACACTAGGGAATGGGTGGGGCTGAGTCAGGCCTGGGGGAGAGGCTAAGCCCCACTGCTAGTATGTATTAGATTTCTAGAAACTTCTCAACTCTACCAGAGTATTTTTAAATGTTGTCTGACAGATAGCATAATGGACACCTCTGCTTTTATAATAGTTTAGATTACTCCTATTGAAGGTACTAAAAGATGAAAGTACTAAACTCCCATAGAAGACATTTAGACTCTAGGGAGTTCAGCAAGGCCATTTATATTTGTTAAGTTTGCATCTTTTCTGCAAATTAATTGTTATCATCAAATTGAAATAGTAATGTACGTATATGTATTTTAGAAAGTCAGCAGTTCTCTATTTAATACTTTATTTTCAATGGAAAGAAAGCAAAATGAAATAAAGATGACATTATTTGATAATGTACACATGAACTGTGCTACCTATTTAAAATAATTTGATTCACTGCACCAGAAATATAGATTGTAAGGAATTGTGAAATACATGGGATGCAGCGAGAGCAGTAGAGATTAATAATTTGATGAATGAATTTACTGTACCTAATGAGAAGTTTACATAGTTGAGAAAGTGGTCACTTTGGGTCATATACCTAAAAATATAGATGGGATTATGGGATTATGATTTTCTAAAGCAAGTTATGACCCTAATTTCGTTTGCAATGATAAGAATTAGGTACCCAACCTACTAAGATGTTTAAATACCCAACAAAGACTATACTTTAGCTGAAATTAAAATGTCTCATGAAAGTGGAGAGCAGTGTTGTTAGGAATAATTTTTACATTGGCTAAAGTCAGATACGATTTTTAAGAGTGCTAATGCAAAGAAGAAGAGAAAACAATGTGGAATATTATTAAACTGTAGAGCCTGAAATTGCATCTTGACTTCTTTCTTCTGAAGTCAGTGAGTGCTTTGCTTGAGTTAGAACTGCAGCACAAAATCTACAGAAAGAATCTAGTCACATAGCAGTCTGGTAGACATGCAATATTTGATGCAGTAAGTTGGAAGATAAGGAACATCCACCAGTAATATCTTTAATAGCACATAAAACATGGTTGAAAAGGTAAAAGTAATGGGATGATTCACAAATAATATGATTACAGATTAATTGTGTTGAAAATACACTTCAAAATGGTACAAAGAAGGGATGTGAAAGGTTAATCGGTTAATATCACCTCTAACGGGTGATGGTTATTGATTCTGTTTAACCAGTGGGGGCTGCAGCAGCTCCCTGTCCACCATAGGCAGAGGGCTGCTCCAGCCCCTCAGGGCGCACCACAGACTGGGGCTGCTCTGGGCATCTAATGTCCATGGCAGGCTTGGGGGGGGAGGAGGATGCAGGCAGAGTCTGTTCTGGCTGGGCGAGTTAACCAATTAAATGGGATTTGACATCCCTAGTACAAAGTAGTGTAAATTTTCACAAAGTAAATTTTGGTTCAAAGTGTGTATTCCATTATGGGAAGAAACATAGAATTTAATAGAAAACAATAATTCTGTATGTTCTTGAATCATAGGGTGATTACTTAAAATTGTTCAAAAACCATAATAAAGTAATCATCCTCTATTAGGGTAAGTCTATTCTGCAAAGTTATTTTGAAATAACTACTGTTATTTCAAAATAAATTTCCTAGCATCTACACAAGCCAACTGCTATTTCAAAATTAAATCAAAATAGCGGAGCACTTATTTTGAATTTGGTGAACCTCATTCTACGAGGAATAACGCCAAATTCAAAATAGCTATTTCGAAATAAGTGCTGTGTAGACACGTATTTCGAAATAGGGGGCCTCCAGCCTTCCCAGGGTGCCCTGTTAGCCACTCCAGCCTCACCCAAGAACACTTCTCTCCCTCTCTCCCCTCCCCGGAGCCCTTAAAGTGACAGAATCTGGCCACAGTGCCTGTGCCAGCTCCAAGCCTACCAGCCCAGAGCCAGTAGTCACTGCCCCGACCCAGTGGCCCCAAAACACGAGCCAACAAGCCACTGGTAGCCAGCCCTCCACCGCTCCTCAGGAGCAGTCTGCCAGCTCCCAGGAGCCTGCCAGGGCCCAGAGAAGGCAGGCGCCTTCCTGGTCCAGGGTAAAGATCATGGACCTTATTCAGGTTTGGGTGGGATACCCCCAGTGTCCATGATCTCCGCACTAGATGGAGGAACGTGGCCGTCTATGGCAGGATAGCTGCCAGCCTGGCCACCAAAGACCACATGCGAACCCAGGAGCAGGTTTGCATGACAATCAAGTTGGTCCGGCGAAACCCCCAACCCTGAGCCCTGATCTTCCGTTTCCCCCTTCTGACTCCCTCCTCCGAGGTTCCCCCTCCCCTTTCCCACCCTCTCTTCTCCCCTCTTCCACCTTCTTTCCCCAGTATCACCAGAGTTTCATTCTCTCCTCTCCAGATTTGTTAAATAAAGAGAGTTTGTGTTCATGAAAATGTGTATTTTATTTTACATCAGGAAGGGGGGTTACGGAGGGTAAGTGGAAGGACGTGAGGGAGGAATGAGGCACAAGCCCCTAGTGGGGTAGACCAGGGAGACTCTTAGTGCTCCTCAGGGTGGAAGCTCTCCTGCAGGGCCTCCTGGATACTGACAGCCCCCCGATGGACCTCCCGGATGGCAGCCTACTGAAAGTGCAGCCAGGCTCTCAGCAACGCATCCAAGAGAAGCACCAGAGTGCCCAGGGGTGGCTCCGGCTCAATGTTGCAGAGTGCTGTGGTGTCCCGAGTGAGGGAAACTAGAGAACACAGAGACAAAATGCTTTGCTGTCCCTCATCAGGGTAGACAAGCAATCAGGGAAACCTGAGAACTTGCTGTCTGGGTGGGTCCTTTAAGCACAGACCTCAGGCAGCAGCCTCACACAGTAAGTCCTGACCTGGTGCCCTGCTGGAACTGGTTAACAGCCAGCCTTAAATGCGATTCAGAGTTCACTCAGTGTGGATGCACTATTTCGAAATAGCAAAATGCATTTTGTGTGTAGACACGTTATTTTGAAATAAGCTATTTCAAAATAACTATTTCAAAATAAGATATTTTGAAGTAACACTGTAGTGTAGACATACCCTTAAAGAGTGTAGATTTTTTTACATACTGCCCTTTGAACCCATTTTTCTACTGATTTCATCCCTAGTAAGTTCTACAGTACTTTTCCATGAGGCTTGTTACTAAAAGATCCCGAGAAACTGAAATGAGTAGGAATGACTCAAAAAGAAATTGGGGAGTTTTCAGAGGGAAATTGCAGGAAACCCAGCATGTATGTATATTATTGAAAACAAATACAGCTGAAGTGTGCATGTGTGGGAGGTGAAGTGGGGGTAGCATGAGGGAGAACACATGTAGCTGACCAGGGAAATATAGAAAGCAATAAAAGAGAAAAGTGCAAAAGACATAAGTCAATAGGATCATGGCTAAGAGAGGGGATTCACAAATCTAAAAAATAAGCAGCTAAGACAATGATCATAGAGGCCAAAATTGAAAATGGAAAGATCATCGCAGAAGGTATGAGGACAAACAATAACAGATTTTACAGATATATCAGGACCAGGAGGTCAATGAAAGAGACTGAAGTCTCCGTATCTGACTGTGGAGGAACTTAGTGATATATGAGGCACAGATTGCTGGGAAGCAAAATGTTTTCTTTGCCTCGGTGTACTAACCAGAGGAAATGAGGGGGAAATACCAGAAAAAGAGAGAAATATCCTGGATGCAGAATATGAACAATTAATGAAACTAATGGTGATACAAGAACAGGTAAAGCAAAGAAAGAGAAGGAAATAGGGCAACAATACAGATCTCATGGCCAATGTCCCAGGATTCTGAAAGAGAGAAGACGAGGGATTTTGTAATGCTCACTGAATATAAGATATGTTGCATAAAAAAGCCTCCGCTTGAGCTCACTAGATGTATATACATGAATTTTCTAAAGCTACACCAAACTGTAAGGTCTAAGGTTCTAAACTAACTTATGATCCTTGTCAATCTTTGCAATCTGTGTAACTCTCAAAGGGTATGTCTACACTACCACCCTAGTTCGAACTAGGTAGTTCAGACTAGGAAGCCTGATGACAAGGAAGCCTAGTCCGAACTACCTAGTCTGTGCCGCGTGTAGGCGCGCGGCACGGAGTCCGTACTAGCGGACATTTAAAAATGGCGGCGCCCGGCTTTATGCAAATGAAGCCCGGGCAATTCAAATCCCGGGCTTCATTTGCAACTCCGGTTGCCTACATTACCACCCTAGTTCGAACTAGGGTGGTAGTGTAGACATACCCAAATTTACTGTAAACTGCAACTTTGTAATCTTTGTAACATGCAGCCACCTTGCTTGTAACTTTCCCTAAGCTGCATACTCCCCTGAGTGAATGGAGAAAGAGTGAGTGTGAGAGTGTGTTTGAAGAAGACTGGAAACAATGGAGCACATTACAATGAGTCATCACAGTATGGGCATGCTGCTTGATGGATAAAGGGAAGTCTGGGTATGCTCCCTGATGACAAGATGAATGAGTCACAGGAGCTATTCAGACACTATATAAAGAGAAGGAGCACATGTGGGGGACTCTCTTTTTCCTTCCCTGCTCCTGAGAAGCTCCTCTTCAGTGTCCCTCCTGACCAGCTTCCCCAGCCATGATGAGCAGACAGACCCTCCAGGATCCACATGCTTTGGCTCCTTTTGCAACCCATATGTCTGTGTAAGTGTGTGATTGCCTGAGGACAGGAATGAATGGGTGTGAATGAATGGAGGAGTGTGTGCTTACGTACATGCGTGCGTGTGTGTGTGTGTGAGAGAGAGCTCTATCTTCTTTAGCTTAAACCTTTAGTGGCTGCTTTCTCCTCTTTACTTTTACCTAGTGGAAATAAACCCATACTAGTGTAACCTTGTGTGGTCTCCAATGAGAATATTTTTAAGGTAACAAGATATACTTGAAAATTTTAGAAGAATCAATGAAAGACCATATTTTAAAGGGTTCAGAAGAAGAATGGCTATTATAGGCAGGGCCTTGGGCAAACGGGGTGGGATTGGGGCAGGGGCAGCCAGCCCACAGGTTTATCTGGAGTGTGCCCCACCCACCCAAGTCCTTAGAGCCACCCATAGCATGCAGCCTGGAGCTCCAGCTGCCACTACTACTGCAGTAGCAGCAGTGGCAGGGAGCCCCAGATTCCTTTAAATCATTGGACCTGGGGCAACTACTCTTTGCCCCACCTGTCAGCGGGCCTCATTGAAGACCTTTAGTGCTTAATATCCAAGCAAAGCTAAAATCAGATTCAAATATTAATCAGGAGCAAATATCTTGGATTCCTATAAACTGGTTTGTAGAAAGAAGTTGTCTGTATTGTCAGTCCTGCAGGGTACTGGGTATTATGGTCCCAATCCATCAAAATACTTAATACACACTTAACTTTTACCCTATAAGAAGTCCTGTTGAGTTCAATTTATTGCTCATGTGGCTCACCTGGATTAGGGCTAGAATAGCTAGCACGTGGCAGGATCAGGCACACTGAGCACACACAGAGAAAAGACATATGACTAGATTTACATGTCCAAAGATGCAGAGAGGAACCTACTAGGGTTTGCAAAAAGCACCTAATCAGGTAAGGTACCTAAATCCCCCTGTTTTCAATTGCAGGTTAGGTATCTATTGAGGAACTGGGTCTAGAAGAAATGTCATGAGTTCTTAGATGCCTTATGAAATATAGTGTAAAAAAAAATACTGACAAGTTTGAAAATTGTAAATAGGATTATAATTAGCAATTGCCTTACCTTTACCCAATAATTGATTTCTAATGGGTCAATCACAATGGCTGTTAGTTGCCAAATCAAAACATTAAAAGAAATGTTGGTGTAGTTTGAGTAGGAATATATTCTTGGCTCCCTCCCGAGTGACTTCTAAGATAACTTGGTTTGGGTGAGAGGACTTTGCAAGTATTTAGCAGCCTTTTTTTTTATTGAGGACAGCGTAAAAAAAAAAGAGGTGAGCAGTGCATTGCATTCTAAATGTGACAAAATTCAAGCACATTTTACCTTCAATGGCAGAGATTTGCACAAAAGAGGACCTTCTTAGGCCCTTCAACCCGAGTGTTTTACCTGAGAGCTGCTTGTTGAGAGTAATATTCTAAAAAGGTTATGAAACGAGAGAGACGGATAGAAGCAGCTCACTGACAGCTTTAACAATAAAAATCAGAATCGTGATGATACACTGAAGAAAAATATAAAACTACTACTATGAATGATATGGAGGATGAGTATGGGCAGAAACTTAAAGTCATCAGTTCAATGTCTATGCATAATTAGGGAAGCAAATGATAAACTGGGATAAAGGAATACAGTTCAAATTAGAGGGGACCATTATGGCACCATACAGACCACATCCAGAGTATTGTGCACATCTGAAGTATTGAGCACCTATGTTCTGGAAGGTTATTGATAGGTATAAGTTGGTTACGAAAATGATAGATGTGTCTCAGTGGTTTATAACAGGATAGATACGAAAACTGTGAAAGCGCAGCTATTTTGATATGTATAAAGGGCTATAGGGAAGTTAGGATATCACAATACTCTTAATATCATGAAATAGGCTCAAGAACAATGTGGTTTGAGCTGAAGTTAAGTTCAGAGAATTAGGAAGTTCAAGTGAAACTTCTTTGTTCAGAGGATAATTAATGTGTATAACATCACTCAAGTAAAAAACAGTGACTGTACAATGGATACAAGAAATTATGGGGAAAATAGTAAGTTGGACAGATAGGTGAACAACTTTAAGAAAAGTAGTATAATCCTCCTCTGTCCTAAAATGTTGTTATGCCTACAAATAAAGTGATCAGAAAACAAATGATACCCAACTTCAGATAAATCTGACTTTCAGCACTAGTGTGTTCAGAAAATATCGTAGGCTTCTTATGGATATGTTTTAACTTGAATGTTTGAGACCTTCTAAAGTTAGTTCTGCCAATGTTTATGTTTATTTTGCTTTTTATGCACCTTCATGGCACATAATGAAGCAGTAAAGTGAATAATTGAAGAGCGAAATATTATCATTATTATTAATCTATGTTAGGGTCCAATTATACTCTTAGCTTCAAATTTTGCAGGAGCAAATCCCAATTGTAACTGATCAAAATCTCACTGAATAGTTTAAAGATAAGAAAGACTGTTTTTCCATTCATTGCAGTACTGATCAATAAATGCTAGGAAACAAAATATTTGCTATAAATTAAAAAAACTGCATCCACCATGGAACAAAGTTCAACATGCTTCAGAGACAACTCAGTGGTGGTGGTGGGGGGGGGGAGGAAACATTCTTCTTAGCTTTATAATTGCCGTGATGACCCTTGGGTGTATCATTTCCAGACAGTTAATGACTGACTAGACAAGTGAGGGCTTGGAAGGGTCTTCTCCTTTGGCCATTATTGCCTAAGCAAAGTGGTGTTTTGCTTTTTCAAAAAATGTACATTTTAAGAAAAGCAATTAATGTAGTAAATAATTATAAAACCTGATGAAATGACACAATGCTTTGCACAATCTGACTTGCAGAGGAGAACTGCCAGACAATATAATAACATGAGTCTTTTTTTTTTTTTCAAATAGTGTTTATGGCTGTCCTTTGGCAAAAAAAAGAAAAACACAAGATAAGCAACCTCAAGAACCTGCTCCCAAAAGAAAACCCTTTGTAGTTAAAACAGACAATTCCTCAGTAGATGAGTGTTATGAAACTGATGGAACAGAGGAGATGGATGAAAAGGAAGAGGAAGATGAGGAAGAGGAAGAGGAGGAAGAGTATTCTGAAGACAATGAAGAGCAAGGTGATGAAGAGGAGGAGGATGAAGAAATAGATCGAGAAGAGGAAGAGGAGATTGAAGAGGAAGAAGAAGAGGATGAAGAGGAAGCAGAAGATGTAGAGGAAGAGGAAGAGGAAGAAGAAGAGGAGGAGGAGGAAGAGGAAGAGGAGGAGGAAGAACGTGGTAATAATAAGAGTATTAGTAAAAAGTAAACATTGTATGTATTGTGTGAATCTTTCAGTGTGGTGTCCAGGTACTTAGCTGTGCAACTGTCATTAAAGCTAATGGAAGTTATGCAGCTAAATCGTCTTGTGCCTCACTGAAAATGTACCCCATAGTTGCTCTTTAACATCTATTTTAGTAAGACTGTCTTCCAAATATTTTTGATGCCACTAGCTGTCAAATTTTCAAATACAGAGGGGTGTGTATCAAAAAAATGCCTGCATAAATGTATAGCTAGATTAATGTGTGCAATTGCCATGTATGCCTGCAAAAACCAGGTAAAAGTACAAGCAAATGGCTAACTGCAAATTCCCTTTCTCGTCATTTGCATGTGCATTTACTGAATCTGCCTATATAATAGTGGTGATTGCTCAGATAAGTGCTTTTACATGTTTGCAGGTGTTTTTTGGGTTTTTTTTTTTTTTTTTTTTTTTTTTTTTGGTGAGCACAATTGGATCTCTTTCTTTTGAAAATTTGGCCCTGAACTTACTTTCAGACAAACAATATCTGAATGAAATGTTATCAGATACTTTGGTTCTTTGAGACTTGGATGTTGTGTACTTTAGTTGATTTTATTGAAACTATGGAGAGTGACAGGTTTACACAAAGAAAGTCCTTCTAAAATTAAGTTTTCAGAATATAGAACAGTACATTTGATACCTTTCATCTATATAGAAATTAGTAGCCCTACTGATGTGATAGCACTGTGATTAATCCATTGACATTTCTGTTTACTGGGATTGTAGACCCCATGTAAGCATTTTTTCAAAATATCTGATCACGGTCTGCTTACCTCAGAATTCCTCCATTAATTACATTATAGTGTACTGGAGTGAAAATGAAGAATTGTGCAAAGATTATTGAGCTATCTAAAACATATTTTGTTCCCATTTCCAGGGAACACGTTTTTGGTTGGGTAGATTCCCCTTTCTAACCAATAAAAATATAAGAAAAACTCTGAGCACTCCTCAGTCGGATTCCTCTTAGGAGCCAGGTATGAAAGCTGTCTGACTTTTGTTTCAGCATTCCAGTAGGCCAGGTTTAGAAAAAGATTTAGGAAGTACTCTTTTCATTCAGGCAACTGCCTAGCTATGAGCTTTTCTTGTTTTTTTTTTCAGATGCCTCAACCCACAGCATTTCCTCATTCACTTTCAATTTGCTTACCAAAACTCATAAGAATAAGGTAGCCAAACTTGAAAGTTCTGAACGAGTTTAATGCCAAAGGAGGTTGTTTCCTTATTCCGAGAGCTCTGATTTTTTAGCACCTGTAAGAATAGTTTATCTGAGCTTAGGCAGGCATGTGATTGCAATTGCTATTCTCTTGGATTGCATAGGGACTCTAGCAGTTTTTTCTTAAGAGGTAATGGCAACTGAACATCTTGGGAACAGGATGATAGTGGAACTATTACAAGGGTTTGGGGCTCAGGTGGAAAATAATGAATCTACATGATCAAAAATGATTGAAGGGGAAAAAAGACTCAGGAGCTAAAGAAACTTCCTTCTGCCAAGGTTGGTATTGGGTTTACTGGTACAAATATTACCAAACAAGGTGCTTTACTTATGTCCAGCACTGTTGCATGTACACTTAGTGATCCTAATCAACAACTTTAGCGGTTGGCATTGTTTCTTAGCTATTTTCTTTCTGTGAGTGGGCTCGAATTAAGAATTGTAATTTAGGAATTTTACAGAAGTACCTATATTAGCTAAACATCATATTAGAGGAAATGAAAAGTCAAACAGGTCAGCTACCCAGAGGCTCTCATTTTACTTCAGGGATGATATGTAATTTCCTGGATAAAAGAAAAAGGAAAATCTGATTCTCTATAAAATACTGGGAATTCAGAAAAGAAAGTCTAATAAAATAGGGGGTTAACAATGGAATTATTCAGGGCAAATTAATTGTATGAGCTTTTTGGAATCAGCATGTTATTATATAGGTGGTGACAGTTATAGCACAGCTGATTCATGCGATAGAGTTACCAGTGCCTAATGATGAAGATAATAAGGAATCCTTTTTCTCTAGGTCAAAGAGTCAGGAGGCCTAGATTTGAGATTATAGCTGTAGTTTGTTGGTATGGGAGGTCAAGAAGATATTTAATCAAACAGATTTTCGGGATAATTTATTTTATATGGTTTTTTACCAAGAACCTAAAATGTCTTCACCTTCCCTTATTCATAATACAGGACTATTCCATCATTTCCTTGAATTCCCTGCCTGTATTTTTAGAACTCACTGAAAATTAATCATTTAGGAGCATATTCTGGGAAAATCACAGTATGCACACAGCCAACATCATTACAATTAGGAACTAAGAGTAGAACTTCTAGTGGAGATAAAGGTGTTCTGCAGTTCTCAAAAAAGGTTTTGTCAGTGGTGCTGAAGTTTTATGGGATGATAGGAATTTTGCAAAGTCTCATAACCATACCTAATCTTAACGGATAGAACAATTAAAAACTTAGTTTTGCTAGGAAAATTCTATCAGATGGGACTATGATTTCTGAGGCAACATATATGAGAAACATAAAGCAATGAGTTATATAATTTCCTAGGTCTAAATTAAGTTTCCTTTTATATGAGGGTAAATCCATACACACCTCAAAGAATTTATTAGAATGACTCTGCAGTCATGTAACAGGAAACTGAATTTAGGTTGCAAGTTTCAAAGGGTTCTTAGTGATTTAGGTACATAATTCTCATTGAATGACAATTAGGCTTGGGTTCTAAAATCACAGAGGCCATTTAGAAAACCTCATGCTAGGGATGAATCTTTGATATAATAAAGGACTTGAAAGACACAGAAGTATCCTAAAGCAACACTCTTACAAATCTCAAAATACCAATAAAAGAGAAACAAAGACTTTTTGCATCTAGATCCCATATCCTATGTTTGTATCTCTGTATATAGTCACTTGTATCGAAATTAATTCTTAAAACACCCTCTCAATGGCCACAACATTCATTAACCTTCCATTAAATGTAATGAATCTCTGAAAAACAGGGATATATATCCAATCAAAGAGTACCACAGGCCTGGAAAACTTTACATACAGTACTACCACTATTAAAGAAAAGACAGATCTTTCCAATTGTTTTCATATTCACCCCCAAAAAAACAAAGCAGATAGATAACTCTTCTTAAGATAACCTAACCTGTAAACCTCAGTCCACATGGGAAGGCTATCAGTGAGATAGTAAGATAAATCCCACTTTTAGGGAGTGCCCCTCTTCTTTGATGGTTATTGCTAAAAATCTCTGGAGTCAAGTATTTAGGGCACATTTGCTTTGCAAGGTAAACAAAGGTGTTTCTCCTTCTGAGAGAGATCACTTCAGATAGCTGGTTCCCAAAGGCTGTTTCACAAAGCTTTTCTATTATAGAAAGAAATCTCCGTTGGAGGAGCTCCAGGAACGGATGTTCCAAGGCACCATTTAGCCTATATCACATGAAGACATTCAAGATGGCTTGTACTCCAGGTATTTCATAATCCCTCAGGGTCAGGAGGAGTCAGGCTGATTCTAGAGCTACGTAAATTTAATACGTTGATCAGGTCTAATCCATTTCGCGTGATCATGCTACACAAGATTTATTATAGTTTACTGAAAGGTGAATGGTCAGGGTGAATAGATCTGATAAACAATCCCTTTCATATCCCATTAATTCCCTCAAATTCACAGTAGCATATACAGTATACCATATCATGGTTGCATAACTGCAAGATGCAGTTGCAGCATATTCAAGGAGACTGAATATAAATCTTTGCGTTACAGACTATTTCTGGGAAATGCGGAGAGGAAATGTTTCATATTTTTCTCACTTCCACAAAATGGACTACTGTTTCTTAATACTCTGGTGAGATTTGGCCTATTCCCCAATAGGACACAGAGGTACATAAGTACTGTTGTCTAGAAATCCACCTACTAATTTGTAGTTTAACTCTGATAGAGGCCTTCTTTATCTTCCTGATCCCTTCATCAGATTGCTTCTGTGGCTGTCCCTATAAGCAAAAGGAAACACAAATACCAATCTAAAGATGAAAGAATCAAGTACTGAGGAAATTGTGGTAGAACACAGCTCCCCATTGTCCTTGCAACTTAAGAATCATTAAGTCTCTGGAACAATAAAATAAACAGGTCTGTACCAGAGAGATTGCTGGTCCGATCTGCCTAGCATTATTCAAATTATTTATTGAAACTATTAGCAGGAAAACAGTCACACATTTGGTGAACAATGTATAGCTCATGTGTACCATATATGCAAAACATCTAACCAAAGACATTATAGCCTTAAATGAAGAGGCAGGAAACAGCTGTTCACTGCTTTGAACAATAAAAGGAAAGGAATGAATTTTCCAGGGTCAGAGAGGATTTAATAAAAAGGAGAAGCAAACATTCAGAATGTGCTGGTAGACTCTATTATTCATGTATATTGCTCTATATTTTCACTTCCATTATAACAAAAGGTAGAGAATACTGTGATGGGGATATGTTGCCACCCACAGTATAATGGGGAAAAATACTAACAGCAGTGACCAGAAGACCTTACTTCAGTCCCTTGATTCATGTTTGTTGATACAAAATGTTAATATTGACTTTCATCTCTAGTTTTCAGAGATGCAAAGGTATGCAAGTGATCAGGTCATGCCGCTGTATAACAATTCATGATGTCTTTCTTTTTGTACTTGGTGTATAATTCCTACCAAACTAGACCTGTAGAAATGAGGAGATTACTCTGTGCTTTCATTTTTAGTAGTTTATATAATTTCAGATCTGGTCATAATTACTCTTTCCCCAGGCAAATTAAACTGGAAATAATAATGTGAATTTTTTAGAAAGACAAGTAGCTCAGAGCAGGAATGCACAAACCTGAAAAACTGGGTTTAGAAAAAATCTAGCTAGTAGATTCCCTCTGGATACCTACGGTTCTTGTGGAATTGGGCCAGATATATTTATCATGCTTACTATGCTATTTTTTGTTTAAAAACAAATTTGCTGCTAGGTAAGCTTTCACTTGCTCCAATATTACATAGATAAGGTGGATACCCTGGTACTCTTAGGCTTGTCTACACTACAAGATCAGGTCGAATTTATTAAGGTTGATTTTTTAGCACCCAGTTTTGTAAAGTTGAAGGTGCATTTCCACACTGTGTGCAAGAGTTCAATGTAATGCATACTCAGTAGTGCAACTACTGTTGACTTTGACAATGAGGCACTGAAGGGAGCTATCCTGCAGTCACCCCTTTGCATTGTGGGTTATCCTCCCAGTGGCTACTGAGACTATAACAGTGCATTGGGTGGTTCTGAGTGCATATCATCAGTATCCCATAATGCACTCATCTCTTTCCTCCTCTCCAGCTTGAAAGCAATGGCAAACAATCTTTTCATGCCCTTTTTTCCCTGGTTATTCCTGCAGACGCCAGAGCAGGGTAAACATGAACCCCATTCAGCAGCAAAGTATTATGGCAATCATAGCAAACATCTTGCACCTTATGCTGCAGTGTATCCAGAGCATATCCAGGGCCCGCTGGAACAAGAAAGAATCTGAGGAAGCCATGAACAGACTCTTGTGTGAAGCACTTGAGATGAGTGATTGACAGATGCTGAAGGCATTCGATCCTCTTGACACAGTGTTACGCCGGTTCTGATGCTGTGAGACAAGACAGACTGGGAGAACCACATTGTTATGCAGCTATGGGACAATCAACAGTGGCTGCAAAACTTTGGCATGATTAAGGCCACTTTCATGGAAGTTTGTGAATTGCTTTCCCGCACCCCGAGACGTGCTCTGACAGTTGAGAAGAGGGTGGCAATAGCCTGTGAGAGCTTGCAACACCAAACAGCTACCAGTCAGTTAGGACTTTTTGGAGTAGTTAAATCTACAGTGGGGGCTTCTGTGATCCGGGTAGCCAAGGCAATCAATATCCTTTTTCTACAAAGGGTAGTGACTATAGGAAATGTGCAGGGCACAGTTGAAAACTTTGCCATGATGGGGTTCCCTTTGGGTACGTCTAGACTACAAGCCTCTTTCAAACACGATTGTCTAGACAGCCACAAGAGTTTCAAAAAAGTGATCTACTTTTTCGAAAGAGAGTACCCAGGCAATCTGTCCGGTCTCTTTCGAAAAAGCCCTGTTTGCATTCAAGAACACCTTTTTTTGAAACAGCTCTTTTGAAAAATGGCGTCTTCCTGGTAAAAGTAAATTTACCGATTTCGAAAAATACCACCATGTTGTTTCAATTTAATTTTGAAAGAATGCAATCGCAGTCTAGATGCAGATGAAGTTTTTTCAAAAAAACTCCATAGCCTAGACACACTCTAACTGTGATTGGGTGACAGACAGAACACACCTTGCCAAAGTGTACATAAAATGCAACGGGTACTTCTCGATGTTGCAGGTACTGATGGATCACAAGGACTATTTTACCAACATCAATGTATGATGGTCAGGGAAGGTTCATTAGGCACACATCTTTAGGAACTCCGGTCTCTTCAGAAAGCTTCAAGATGGAACTTTCTTCCCAGACCAGAAAGTTACCATTGGAAGTGTTCAAATTCCAATAGTGATCCTTGGAGACCCAGCCTATGCCTTGCTCCCATAGGTCATGAAGCTATACACACAAAGCCTGGACTACAGCAAGGAGCAGTTCAACTATAGGCTGAGCAAGTCAGAATAGTGGTAGAATGTGATGTTGGACAAAGTGGAAGGTTTTGCTGTTTACAAACTAGGTTAGACCTCAGCAAAAGCAATATTCCCATTGTTGTGGCAGCCTGCTCTGTGCTCCTTTATATTTGTGAAAGTAAATGGGAAAATTTTATGCCAGAGTGGGGAGTCAAGGCACAGTACCTAGCCACTATTTATGAGCAGCCAGAAAACAGGACAATAAGGAGACCACTGTGAGGGACATTGCAAATCAGAGAGGCTTTAAAAAACAGTTTTGTGAATGGTCAGACAACTATTTGACAGTCACAAGTGTTCCTCTTAATGAGGTGCCCCCTGCATTAAGTATGCTTGTCTGTAAACCCTGTAATCCCCACCCTTATGCAACACAAGCAATAAAGATACTGTTACTGGGGAATCATGTTTTCATTTAGGGAACACAAGGAAGCTGGAACAGGAAAGAAGTTCAGGGCAGGAGCTTCAGTGAGGGGTGGGGAGAAGGAAAAGCAGTGAACTACAGTCCCCCAATCACACAGGTATAAGTATGACAGCCTTTTGTTCCAGGATACATCCCTGGGGGTTGAGTGTGAGTTTGCCCTTGTTCTAGGGCACCTGAGAGATTAGGCTTTGAAACTTGGTGAGGAGGGAATTTGGGTCAGCATGGGCTGGAAGGGGTGCCTGTGTATCTGGGTCTCTTGTGAGTCCATCAAGCATGTCATCAGCTCTGCCATGATCCTCAAGACATTCTTCTGTGTCTTCACTTTGCAACCACTGCTCACTTTTTCTGTCCTCATGCTCCATCCAATGCAGCAGCATTTTCCTCCACTCACTTAATCACATCCTGCTCAAGCGGGAAGATTTCATTTGCTCATTGAACATGTCATCTCTACTATGTTTTCACTTTCGGATCTCTGATAGCCAAACAACTGGAGGCGCCAAAACCAGGAAAGTGTGCAACAGGCTCATTGTTGCATCCACTGTAACAAAAAGTGAAAGGCAGACATTACAGGAGATACATTGTGGAGCATAGAACCTAATCTCCTAGCATGATATCTGTCCAAGACAATAGGCATGTGTTATGTACAAGGCCAAAGTTATGCTTTTAAGTACCCATTATGGAGCAGGTACCCCACAGTGATCTTAAGGGAACAGGTAGACTCAGTTTGGTAGCAGGAATGATTAGGCACAGGTTGGGGCTTGCTCTTTTGCTTTCACTTTCAAGCGTGTGTGTCACAGTGCTTGCAAAATGCAGCTCTTCTAGCTAGGCAAAAATCTCCATTTACATAGGTGGGCCACAGTAGTATGGCAGCAGCACAGGGGCTCGAGTGGTGACTGTGTTTGGCACCCCACATTTGCTGGGAGAGTGAAGCTTTCCCTTCCTACAGGACCCTGCAGGTAGGAGAGGGAAGGGCCCAGATGCAGTGGAAGGGCAGAGGTTCACATGGACACCGAGGGGCCTGCAGATGGGAGGAAGATCCAGGTGTAGCAACAGGGTAGATGCTCAAACAATGCTTTGTTGAGGATAGCAAACGATAGTGTACTGCTGTGGAATCAGTTACATATTTTCCCCTGCTTCTCCCAAGTTATGTGAGATATCAGTCTTCTCTAAATCACATAGAGTGATAGGTAGCAGATACTGAGCGAATGCAGCCAGAAACTTATGCTGCAATGCTTTGTGCTGCAGTGATGCCAAACCACTTACTACTGGGTTGGCATAGAAAGGCGTCCTTCCATGGACAATGGAATAAGGCGGGCCTCCCCAGAAACCTGGTGAGAAGAATGAAAGAGTACCTCTATGGTCAAATTTATCATTACTCCTCATGAAAAGCAGAAGCATTGAAATCAATTTTAACAACCCTTAAAGTCAATGGAACAAAACAAGCATGGTAGTGTGCACTCATTGTTTAGAAAATCAACCTAATGCAGTTAAGTTCGACCTGAACTTCTAGTGTAGATCAGGCCTGAGACATTATCATCTGATAACCATATTCTTCAAATATTGTTGTAGTTTTCCTTCTGGTGCTCCTGTGAGACTGTCATGATTATGAGCTCACTTTCATCAGTATAGATCAGAAATAACTCCATTAAGTCAGTGGAATTACATCTATATAAATTGATTTTTAGATTTGCCAAATCTCCAGGATTGTCCTGGAAATTCCTGGAATTCAAGATTAAAGATAATGTCATGTGACAAAACCTCCAGGAATTCATCCAACTAAAGTTGGTAACCCTAGTGATTTAGTGTCTGTCACATCCTCCTACTCCTACTTCACTTTAAAAAATATTAAATATAGACTGTTCTGTCTGTAAATGCACAATACTGTTGGGTAGCAATTTTTTCAGACCCTGATTCAACAAGGTACTTACACATATGTCCAACTTTAAGCATATGAGCAGGTCTGTTGGCTTTAACTCTCATGCTCAGAATTGTCAACGTGGATACATCTCTTCCTGATTTTGGGCTTTATATACTTAGCATCTCAAAACATAAGTTGCAGGCACAAGATCTTCTTGTCCTTTAAAAGTAAACTATCTAGTTATACCTTTGTACAATATAAGAAAAGCATTCACTTTTGATGATCGATATACTAGATCCCTACTGTAAATATATACACAGAGAACTTACACTGACATCAGCAATAATTCCATAAATGGAGTTACGACAGACTATGAAATATTAATAATTAAATTTGCAGTCAGGATAATAAGAGACCTGGGAGAAGAATATTACTGTAAATGCTCACGCCGGAACTCTTGACAGTTGATTTAATTTTGTTTTGTTTTGAATCTGTTTTATCTGTGAATATAGTTGTTTTGGTTGAATTAGCACTTGTTTTGTAACTTGTTAACTGTTGCCCTGAATCTTAAAGGAAACAAGACATTGGCCTCACTGAATAATGACTAATTATCTATGGGCTTCACTGCAATCTGTTTCTTTACTGCTATGCCAGGGAAGTTGGGGCACAATGATATAGAGAATACTCACAGATTGTGGTTTCAGAGGCTGGGGGCAATATAAGGGACTGTACATCCAATACTTCTCTCATTTTCCTTCACCTGTGAACAAATGCAGAGTGTATCTTTGATTCCTCCGCCTCCCAGTGATGGGTGGCAGAGTAGTGTATTAAATTATTCTCTCCTGGAGCAAAGTGGGATTTATGGAGGAATTCAAAGGAAAAATATTGTACTATTAGGAGTGTACTCTTACATTTATTGTGACTCTGTGAAATACAGTTTCTTACCAGTGAATACCCTTTGACACACAGTTATCCACCATCACTTACACAGGGATGTGCCTAAAGGCTCAGTCTAGAACTTAGTGGATAAAATGAAATACCTACTCTCTGCATGGGTATTCCAAAGAAATATGACCTGGTGTTGTCCTTGAAAGTCTCACATCTGAAAGATAGTACATAAAGGAAGGATATCACACGTGGCATACAATAATGAACTTTTAATCTCTATTATCCCTGTGAATTCCATTGCTTTCCAGAGCCAGAATTTCCAAGGCTGAGAAAACAAAATCAAGGTGTTCAAGGTTATGTAACAGTTTAAGTAGAGAATACATAGCCTATATGTGTGTCTCTTGACATGCATTTGGCGGTGCCAAAAGTATACATGGAAATTCTGCTTACCAGGAAGTCAATGGCAAGGATTCTAATTAGGCCTCCTTTGCTAAGACCTTTGGTTCATGTTGCTCTAAGAGGGTCAAATGCTGCTCATTTTACTCAGGAAAAACTCGCATTGAAGTTACAGCATGTATCCTACTGGAATTTTGAATGAAGAAGGCCAGAAGGATTTCATGCAGAAGAGCAAAATTTTCTGTTTGAATAATGAATAATTTTGAATAATGTTTTTCCTTCTGGAATTTTCCACTGTAACAGTTCTACCCAGGGTTAAAACTAAACTGAAAAAAAAAACCCAGACAAAATTATCCTGTGAAACAAAAACAACAGTATATAATAAATAAATATATTTATATAATTGTGATTAACTGTTGATATAGGAATTTTGCCTCCTTTGTATAGTGGGTTCCAGAACAATTAAGTTGCATTCTTCTGTCACCTGACAATGAGACAATACTTTTATGTTTTAAGAGATACATTCATGTGAATTGATTAATTTATATTAGAGACAGTTTGTGAGTCTGCAGGAGCTAGAATTAGCTAGCCACATAGCTTGCAAGTGCAGTCAGTAAAAGGCAGAGATCTCTAGTGCTATCGAAGGAACAAGAAGTTGGTTTAAGGATATAAAAGTGGTAATTAGAGATGACTATTCAAAGGATCAGGGAAATCAAGATGGGTTTGGTCATCTTGGCTATTAAAATTCCCTGAATCCTTTGGCATATATATAGGGTGTTACAGAAAATATGGATATTAATTTGTATTAATTGTTTAACAATTTCATCTATATTAAATATAGAAATAAGTCCTGGTGCTGAGGTGGTTAATATTGATCGGGTGGTTGACTTTTTTTAAGATTGTATTCTAGAAATTATATATTGGTAGTATTTTGAAACGTGTGTGTTAGAAATCTTCTGCCAAAATTTATGATAGGATTAGGACTTATTTGACATGAACTAATCATGTGTGCTTATCAAATTAAACTAGATCCATTGCTTTGACAGTCCTTACCTAAAAAAGTGTATTGGAAAATGGCTAGGTACGCAACGAAGCATGGCATATCATGTCTGTTTTCAGTTATGCTCGTGTAAAGCTAAAGTAACTCCACTGATGTCAAGTGACTTCAAAGATCAGATTTTCTCCTGGCCTGACCAATACACAAAAAGCATTAAAGAAATCGAGATTTTCATTATTTTTCTATACAGTGGATGAGATGGGAGCTCTTTTTTATTACATACACTTTTAAGGATCGTACACATTATTTGTTATAATCTATATAATTTCCCATATATCAAATTTGCAGTCCTACCGTATTTCTAAAGTTACAACAAAGTGCTTTATCACTGAGAAACATCTGTTAAACAGCATCTTGGACATCCAGCAAAGCACTGGGCTAAAATCTTTATAGAAAAGCCTCCTAGCTATCTTGGCATTGTCTGCAATAATTAAAACAGTCATTAAGTTTTAAAGTCAGGCTTCAGATTGAAAGTTGATTGTCATTTCTCCTCCCACTATACTATAATGAATAAAGCTCTACCCTCAGATAATTAAGCAGCACAAGAATTTAATAAAGTAGCAAGTTGAATGCAAAATGACCGATAATTACTACTAGAACATTCAGATGAATGGTGGAACCATAGGACTGCGAAGATAAAAGCAATCAATATGCATAAAACATTATTGACCTTTAGTATCTGAGGAGTACAGTCTGTGTACCCTCCACTGTGTAACTATATGAAAAGATATGGTCTGTGCTCCTAGGAACTTACACTCTAAGACAGACACAGATGTTACAACTCAAACACAAAATGCTGGATGAGATCCAATAGTATTGTTGCTAGTATTTTTAGTCATCTGTTTTCCCTTTAGGAGTTTATTGTTGAAAGTCTGCACTGAAGCGAGTGTTTTAAGTGGGGGGGGGGAGATTTGTTTGACAAAAGGGTAGAGAGAACTTTTGCTATACAAGAAGAGTGAACAACTTCCAAGTGTAAAGTGGAGAATTAAAATGAGTAGGAAGAAAAATTCTGATATCTAACTAGGAATTAGGAGGTCAGGCAGGGAGTATGGCGGACAGTGGGTAAATGAATCGTGTCAGTTACAGCAAAGTATAAGGATGATAGGAAAACAGAGCTGTGGAGAGGAGTAGCATTGTGCCTTCAAAGTAAGGATGAAAGGTTTCAACTTCTTGTGAAAGGCAAAAAGAACTTCTTGTGAAAGGCAACAAGAAGACAGTGAAGGAATGGGGCTATGTCTAGACTGCAGAGTTTTCCTGGGATACGTCTGGTATCCCGAAAAAACTCTGCTGCATCCAAGAAACACTTTGGTTTTTTTGGAACAGTTTCTGAAACCGTGGGTGCATTCTTTCGGCATCCCTGTATTCCTCATTTTATGAGGAATAAGTGATCTTCTGAAAGAGGAGGTTTTTTCCACATTTGGCCCTGTGTAGATGGACCAAATGTTGGAAAAGCCTCTTCCAAAAAAATAAGAGGAAAAAGGTACACAAATTGCGGTTCGCAATTTGCTTATCTTTTTTGTTTTAAAACCCTGCAGTGTAGACATAGCCTAAGAGAAAAGTGTTAAGGCCAAAATGGAAGGAAAGGAAGATGGATTAGTGGCAGGACAACAGTTCTTCAAAAGCAGGGATAGTCAGGATATCCACACACACATGTATGTCTGTGGATATTCTTTTTTATTCTATTTTATTGTTTTTTATATGATCTCCATCATCGTAGTATGTATGCGCTTTCAATAGTGCATTAAATGACTAACATCTGTTTATCATGTCACCATTCTTTTCCTGTGCAGGTGGCATTGTTTGATGTAGGTATTATTTAGGGGGATTATTTCATCCTTGATTTAGTATAGTTAGACCTAAATGACTGGAACTCAAGTGAAGTTTAGTATCAGTTTTCACCTGAGAATGTTCTCCAAGATTTGATTTCAGCGCATAGATACCTGTGGAACTCTTTATGCCTGAATTAGGCAAAAAGGTCCTTTTCCTCCCCTACTTCACAGCAACATTCTGGCTTGGTGTCATTTCACACTCATTTTTCCCCAGTATACCTGCCTATACGAAGTGTAGAGCAGTAGAGAATCAGGCCCAAATAATTCACTAAAGTCTGACTAGTGCATAATGACTTTTTTTGAAGTACTGACTTTGTGCAAGCTGTTGCTGCTGTCAGCACCTACTGCCAGCCAGCTGGTTTTGAGTTAATTGGCTAGTCATAGATAACTAGGTAAGTTAGCCAGCAGGACTTGAAGACTGCACGAATGGTCCTTGTTTGTTTGTTTGTTTTTCTCAACCTTCTGTCTGAAGATTTCTGCTGTCGCTTGAGATCTCCAGTTAATTTGGGATCTGTTTTATTGGTTTTCTTAATTTTGAGATGAAATAATGACATCATATGAATTGAACTATCATACTTGTTCTTGTAATGTGTTGAAAATGTAGATTAGGGTGAAGTGGTTTGGAAATACTGTGGGCAGAGTTAATAGATGCATGAAGGGTATGATTTTCAAGAGCGTTTAGTGTTGCTGTAACTCTGCTTTCATTGAAGCTAAGGGAAGTTTTATTCCCATTGACTTAACTGGAAGTAAAATTAGACTGAATACTTTTGAAAAAACCCACCCAATATTTCATGACTCTTATCTACCTCTGATCAGTAAACTGGACCTAGCAAAAAGGGCTACATATGTGGGGGAAATATTAAAAACAGCGGTGAACTAAAATTGCTTGTCATTTAAAGGTACATCATCAGGAATCATCATCAGGTATTTATAAAAAGATCATTGTCTTTGGAAATGTGTGCCTTGCTTAAAGTATTTAGAAAATCATATAGCATAGAACAGCAGCAAATACTAAGTATTAGAGTAAATGAATTAATAACAGGTAGATTCATTCTATTGGCTGATAAGTAGTCCAAGCACTACAGTGTAGCAAAATTTTCAGGTAATCAAATGAGAGCCCAAAAATAATCATACAAGAATAGATTAATAACTCAGAATGAAAAACAATAGAGTGATTTTAGTGTGCATCATCTGCAGAATACTTTCAGGAAAAGAGCAAACAAGATCTCAGGTGGATTTAGAGATCCAATTCTGATCATCACCAGTTTTATGTTGGTGTAGCTCCCCTCAATGTCACTGTAGCTATCCTGATTTGCACGATTGTGAGAGTAAGAACAAGCTCAGAGAATAATCAGAAAAATGTATTTTTGAATTAGATAAGACGGCATACTTCTAATGGAAATATAGTTATTGTACTTATTTTACTTGATGTATTTGATTGATGATACCTTCTGACATCTCAGGGCACATCGTCAAAATGTAATAAATACCATTGCAATACTCTTTTCCAATGAGCAAAAAGAAAAGGAAATTACCTTAAAACAAACCCTTCCATTAGTTTATCATCCCTGAAAAGAAATGCTTCAGAAAAGAGAAGTGGTTGTATTGTACTCTCAAGTTCAATAGATGCTAGTTCTGTTGGATCTGCTAGGAAAAGGAGTTTCATAAAGAGATGCCCTCCATTGAGATTTTCATGCTGCTAACAATCAGATTTAAATGTGAGGTTCATTAAATGAACTGTGGTGCTTGAGCTAAACCACTGTCACAATGTATTAGAGGACAGGCATAGTCTCATATAACTAAACTTCAGCTTCAAGTTTTCAAGGCTATCCCAAGTAATACACATTTAATCAACCACTAGAAGTCCCAAAAACTCTATTTTCTTCCCCAGTTAGTAACTGTGTAACTCAAATGTCTTCTGGGTATGGTGTACTGTCCCACCTAGACCATTTACAGAGAGAGAACGAGTTTTCTCTACAGCCTAAGCTGAGAGCCAGCTGACTTTTAGCTCAAGCGGTAGAGGTTCATGCACAATGCTCCAAAGATCCCAGGTTTGGTTCCACCTGACAACACTACAAGTGGGGGCTCATCCCAGATGTCAGCTGGTATGTCTCTGATGCTTGGGATGCACTTCCTCACCCAGGGGAAATATGTAACCCACGGGTACGTCTAGACTACAGGGTTTTGTTGACAGAAGTTTTGTCGACAGATACTGTCAACAAAGCTTCTGTCGACAAAGAGCGTCTAGACTACATCCAGTTCTGTCGACAAAGCAAGCCGCTTTGTCGACATAACAGTGTGGACGCAAAGGACAGTGTAGATGCAATAATGCCTTCTATCGACAGAACTCTGTCAACAAAAGGCATTATTCCTCGTAGAATGAGGTTTACATACGTCGACAAAACTGCTGAGTTTTGTCACCGTTATGTCGACATAACTCAAAGGCAGTGTGGACTCAGGTATAGTTTTGTCGACAAAAGTCCACTTTTGTCGACAAAACCCTGTAGTCTAGACACACCCCACATGTCTTCTGTGTGTGGTTCACTGTCCCACGTAGTGGCACGTAGATCACTTATACAGAAAGAGAAATAGTTTGCTCTACAGCCTGAGCTGAGAGACTGCTGGGTTTTAGTTCAAGCAGTAGGTCCCAGGTTCAATTCTGCCTCTCAGTTACAACTACAGGCAAAGTAGCCAAACTTCACACTCAACAATATTAAATACTATCATTTCTACAAGGTTTAGCATAGATTCCTGACTAATTCCCACTGATAGGAGGAAATCCTGAGCCAATGAGATCAGAATTGTTTCATGCAATACTAAAACCAGACTACAAGGACAAAGAAATCCATATACACAATCTTCAGGATAATCTTCCTAAGGATGACATGCTGAAGGTCAGTAGTTGACAAAATTATAGCATGAAGAACCTGACCCAAATTTTCCCAGGAAAATTGTTGCAATTGTTCTACCTAAAAACAAATACTTTTCCACCAGTCCTTTGCTGAGCTGCACAGCAGATGGGAAATCATCCCTCATAATATGAAAGCTCTGTCAGGTTTCCAGTGGTGCCAGTTTAACAAATGAGGATATCCTAAGAGGACGGCCACTTGGAACATTTCTTCTGTAAATAACTTATACAGTAGTAAAAGGAACAATACCAGACTTTTCAGCACTACCAATACCAGACCATAAATGTTTATACATCCTGCAGACAATTGGTCTCTGGTCATGTTTACCTCTAAAGGAACTGCTCAGGGTGTCAAAGGATGACAGATAAGGAGAAAATGCTTAGGGTTTCTTTGTCAATGGCTGAAAACAGAAGAGAGAATCCAGTGTTCTATGATAGCAGGCTCATTGATAGAGTAAGTCACCAGCCATGGACTAGGTATCCTACTCTTCCATTATGATACCACAGATAAGAATAACCAACTCACACATCTCAATCTACAAAATCTCCTGCTTTTGTCCTCTATCATAAGTACCAGTGAACCCAATCACTCAGAGATGGTTCCTTCCTATTTTCAGCTCAGAATAGCATTGCTCAACCTCCTCCATCACCAAACTGAGGGAACTAATGGAGATGTAAATGCTGAAGTTGGCTCCTGAAAGATGGTTGTGGAGAGGAGAAAACAAGAGCCATCTCCTAAGAAAAAGATTCTAAATTAGAGAAGGTCTTGTTACTCTTGCACATAGAGTGTTTATCTCCCCAGTCATCTAGCATTAAACCCAATAAAAGGATGGAAACAGGGAGGAAAAGAAACCTAGAAGATCTCTCACCCCAATCTGAGGGCTAATCAGACTGCATTGTTAAGAAAATACCCCAAAGACCCTTTTTCCAAAATAAAATCTAACTTAACAAGAACATCCTCAACATCATCATAGAGAGTAGGCTCATCTGACAGAATATAATCATCTCCACAACAACCTCCCCAGAATAAACAAGCCATTCCACGTAATCATCATCAGCTTGTTCCCACATAGTTTTGTCCCTGTCCAGAACCCAAAAATGTCTTAAATTGACACCTCACCTTCTCCCACAATTCCTTCTGTGTAACAGAATATTGCTGACCCTTAAAGAAGCTATGCACCAAAGAAAAGCCCAGAGCTATGAGTAAAAGAGCTTGAGTCAGGATTGCTCGGTATGTCATAAGTAAAAGGAGACTGAGTGCCCCACCAGGGTCTAGTCTGTGGTTTTAGAGGACAACTATGCTATGAAGAAAACATTGTGTGATTATGGACTGAGCTACTCTCGGTGATTTTTAAATTAGTGTTCATACCAGGCTTTCTGCTATGCAGAAGGGAGGGAGGTGGCCTCCTCAATGGTCTACACCAGTGTTTCTCAGTCAGTGGAACGAATACCTTTAGGGGTACTTGAGAGAAGTCTGGGGGAAGTACGTCAACACAACTGAAATTTGGAGAAAACTGAATTTTTGTTTTATGTTTTACAGCGTTTTATTAATTTTGTACTTTTTACACCCAAACATTTCATCGCCCACCTGGCTATGATTAAGCAAATGTGTTGCAACAATAGACAAAAAAATTGTGTGTCTGAAAACTGTAGGTACTGAGAGTACTTCTAATTTTTAAAAGGGTACTTTATAAAATAAAAAGGTGGAGAAACACTGGTCTATACCACAGCCCCAAGAGCAGCTCTGCTGTGAACTTGATCTGTGAGGAGCCCTAAATGCCTATGTTGGAGCCCAGGGGATTTCCTGACACGGAATGTCTCTGCTATAATACCCAGTGCTCTGCTCCCTCCAGGGAGCATAGGAGAGGTGGAAAGAATAGAAGATGAGAAGCAGCCCCATTCACTGATTATCTACACAGCCTGAGGACAGCCCAGACTTTCACCCATCCAATCACCGGTCTAAAGGGAATGCAGACCTGCTGTGGATAGACAGAGCATTCTGTTAGCCAAATCCCTTTCCACGCATCTGCCATTTGTACATCCAGGGAGCCTTGCGAGCCATACATGCTGCCTTCATGACTACAAGGCCATATGGGGGAATACCCAGAAGGTGCATTAATGGATGTTTTCTGCAGTCTTTGTGCAAAAGGAAAAGAGCAGGCCAGAAGGTCTGTCCCAAAGTATTGATTGTGGCCTCTTAGCCTTTTCTGCAATGTTTTTCCCTCTGATTGAAAAGTTGGATACCACTGTCATAGTAAAATATAATGCTTGTGAGACAAAAGTCACAGCTCTGCAGAAATGCCATCTAGGTGCATAGGGCAGGGCACTGTAATTTAATAAAGACAAGTGGAATATCTATTGTTTTTATAAGAAGGAAATAGAAAGTAACTACTTCTCCAAGGTCAATGCCATTTTAGAAAGATATGCCACAACATGAGTGAGAATTGCAGTGGGGTTAGACATACCCACACCCTCTTTCACTTAGACTATGTCTACACTATGGGTGTGTGGTGGTGGGTGTGTGTGGTGGTGCGGGGTTTTGGGGGGGTGGTTTTTTTTTTTTTGTGGAAGAGCAGAAATGCTCTTTTGGAAGCCCTGTCTTCTTTTTTCTGTGAGGAAGACGGGCTCTTCCGAAAGAGGAGGCTTTTCCAAAATTTGGTCCAGTGTAGACAGGCCAAATTTCAGAAAAGCCTTTTCCAAAAAAACTATTGGAAAAAGGTACGCAAATTGCAGAGTGTAATTTGCATACCTTTTTCCGATAGATCAGTGTAGTCTAGACATAGCCTTAGTTGCCTGCTAACAGCAGCTGTGAAAATGCCTCAATGCATGCTTGACTTTCAGAACCCTGCCTGACTCCCTTGAGTACACACTCAAATTTATATCATGCACTGAAAGCTACCCAACTTTGTCCTCACTGCTATTTATAGCACTCTAGCTAGATTAAAGCGAGAGTGGATCTGTCTGCATGACTGCAAATCACATTGCTGGTTGGAATGTAGACATAGCCTGAGAGTGAGGACAAAACTGACATACCACTTGGAATATGGTCACTGTTAAAACTGCCCTTCAGATATCCCTCTGCTCCCTAGAGATATTTAGAAGAATGTCACACAAAACAAAAAACACAGCAACATCAAAGAGGGGGGATTAAATATTGTGGGTCAGATCTTGTCATTTTTATTCACACTGAATAGTTATAATAATGTGCAAGTACAGTTCCATTTAAATAAATATGTGCTTGTAGAGCACATATTACTCACTGTGCATAAGAATGGGAAAAAATGACCCTTTGTAACTTTTGAACCAACAAATTCATGACTTTATATTATGAAAATCTTGCCCTTTACTCACCTCCTCACTTGCTCTCCTTTCCTAATTACTTAGCTCATTCTATAATGTCAAAGGGAATATTCCTGAGTAAGAATTTCTCATATTCTGCTACCGCCTAATGAGAATATTTGTGGATTAGGTTACTATTGTACATGAACAAGGGTGGTAGAATTGGATTTTCAGTAATGGGCCCTTAGATCATACCCTGTTTTGGGAAGAAACACCTATGAAACATCACATACACCTCTGTGGTACCGCATAAATAACAATAATAAATAACTGGGTGGATAGGAAGCTGAAAGGGAAGATTGGGAGCTCAAGAGGTAATGGTGTAATAGTTGCTTGAGCCACAGAGGGCTAGAAAATAGTCATAGATAATATAGAACAAAATCAGTGGTCACAAGCGTGCTACAAAGGAAGGAAGAAGAGTTTAGGATTATCAGTAAAAGGGTGAAAATGTATATGAGCCCATTGAGATTAGAAGACACCCATTATTTTTTAGAAGAGTACGTTTATTAATTTAATGGTTCCAAAATTATTAATTAAAACATATGTTGGTTAGTCTCAATTTTATCTTGATATGAACAATTAAAGAACAACTTTATTTGCTGATAAGAGTTCTATCGTTACATACAAATTCTGATTCTGCAAGTTTGCCTATTATTCCTTTTTAATACCAAGACTTTTTACTATCTGTAAAAAAACCCTGACCTGGCACCATACATCAGTTAGCAAGACCAGATAAAAAGTGGAACAGAGAGAAAATGAAAAGACTGACATGGTAACTGAAAGAAAATAATTTTTTAAGGAAAAAAAGACATTGTAAGGAAGAATAGTTAATTATATACAATATCTGAAGGTCTGTACAGACCTGCTCTGCAGCACTCACTCCTATTTATAATACTGTACCCTGCTGTGATATGCTGTGTTCTTCAGCTCATACTTTCCTTACAGTGTTTAATGACTTCCGCACTTCATTCATTTCTCTTTGAGCATTGGCTATTATTTGAATTCTGTAATTATTGTGGGAAATTCTAAGCATTGGAACCCAAAATTACAGCTATAGTAAGTGTTTGTAAAGAAGGAATAGAAAAACATTTCTTAGATGTTATATAATAATTAAAATGCATCTAAGAAATAATTAAACACTTTTTATCCTGGATATTTTATTGTATGTATTTGCAAATAGACTAAAAAGATGTCAAATATTATACAAATATATTGCTTTGGTCTTTCATTTAAAGCATTCACAACGAACAAGAATAACAGGAACTGGGTAGAGGCAAAGAGTTCCAAATGGTCAGCCCTGAAAGTCTCCATGATCCTTGTAGTCTCCATGGATTTTGAAAGATTTCGGAGTGATCCAAATTCCATTGAAGTGAATGGGAGTTTTTCAGTTGACTTCAGTGAATTTTGGATTAGACTCTTCCAGAGGGTGGGGTATGAGCCCTCTGTTTCCTCAGTGAAGGGATGGAAAGAAACCCCACCCACAATGGAATAATCTGCAGGATGCCCACTGAGTTTTCCTCACCTCAGTTTCCTCTCTTACAGGGTTTCCCCAGGAAAGAAGGCATTTCTATTTGAGATTTTTGTAAAAGTGAAAGGCGAAGGTTTTTTTCAAACATATAAAAATTGAACCTTATGATCTGGCAGTGTCCTTTTAGATTGACTTTAAAATATTCCAGATATGCTTGCATGTTGTGTAGACCTACGTATGAACATTTATATTTATCGTTTTGTTGGATCAGAAAGAGAAAACGGGAAAACCAATTACATTGCATACTTTACGGTTGATATATGACTAAGTCAGTAGTGAGATGAGTCAGGTGTCATAAAAAACAAAGGATGCTGATTGGATGATGAAAATTCCATCTGTTCAGGAACCTCATATAACCACACAGGGCTGGTAGCCATGTTATTTTCCGTCATTCCCATGGGGGAAAAAAAACAGATAAAATGACAGGCACACCACAAATTTGAGAAACCTTTGGTTTGTGAGATCTGTGATTTTTGATAGAAATATAGCTACTACTGAAGTATCATTGCCTCTCTCTGCAGAATCTCTAAAATTAAATGCTGTATACCTTTCCTTTTAAAAAGGAGCTATTTTGCATGAGTCCCTAAAGTAAAACTATGGCAAGGTTTATTCTATCAAAGGGATGTATAAAATTGTATTTGGTAGAAGCAAAGGGACGAAGCACTGATAGGAGTTGTAAGTCTTATTCTGGCTCTCCAGTGATTCACTGTGTGATCTGGAATGGCTCACTCAATCTCTCTGTGTCTCATTTCTCCCATCTGTAAAATGGAGCTAAAAATACCTACCTCACAGGGGTGTTGTGAGGCTTTATTAATTAATTTTTGTAAAGTGCTTTGAGATCCTTGGATGAAAGGTGTTATGGAAAAACCAATATGCTTTTTTTTGTAAGGGCAGTAATACAGAAACACCCATACATTCAAGTGGCTGATGCTTTTATACACTCCTGAAAAGTATCCACCTATCTAGTATAACTGTACATCTTGATAGGATATGTAAAGAGCAACTCCCGTGGTCAAAACCATGAAAGAATTATAATTTGGCTGATCACAGAGTTACTCCCTACAATCTACAAGGTACTCCAGTTTACCTCATAAGTATGGAAGTGTTCAAAACACATACGCATGTCTACATAGCAGAGTTATTCCAAAATAACGTTGTGTGTATCTACACAGCAAGCCTATTATTTTGAAATAAATGCAATATAACAGGCTTCTTACTCCTACTTCTGTAAACCTCATTGTATGAGGACTAAGGGCAGTCAGTGGAAGAGTGCTCTATTTTGAAATAAGCGCTGTGTACACATGCCCAAAGTCAAAATAAGCTATTTCGAGTTAAGCTACGCAATTGACATAGCTCAAGTTGTGTAGCTTATTTCGACTTTAGCCCTGCTGTGTCCACATGCCCTTTGAGAAACAGATACACAGAGTCTAGCCAGCAATTATCAGGTAAGTCTTCTCTAATGCTGAAGAATCTGTAGACAGACACCACATATATAAGGCTTGATCAGGCTTCAAAGGAACAGCAAGGTATAGGACAGGGAAGTACCCTCCCAGGAGAAAAACAGGAAACCTCCCGATGGGGCCAGAATGTGGGGCGCACAATATGCAACTCCTCTGACTCATATTCCCTATCCATGCAACCAGGAAGCACATAGGACAGGTCAATGTGATTGCTGAGTCTGCCCCATACTCACTGTGCTCCTGGCCACCTGTACCTTGGGGAAGCATTTTGGTAATAGCCTATATGTTTCCCCATGAGTAACTGGTTCACTTTTAGTCAGTGCTTCCCCAGGTTGTGTAAGCTCTGGGGTAAGGTACCATGCTCCTCCCCCTCACAACCATATAATAACCAGTCAAGATCTCACAATAAATGGAGTTCTAACAAAAACGATATATTATCATTAAATAGACAAAATGCAAAGAACCAGTTAAAAGTTAAACTTTGGTAGCATAAAAATAATAATAGAAAACATGGTAAGATTTTATACAGTTGAATCAAAGGAGGAGTAACATGGGTTTGTATACAGTAATTTTGCGTCATTGTTAGACTAAAATATTTCCAAAATCATGTTAACCAAAACATATGCTGATTTGGGACTTAAACTTTTGGGATGATGACCATTCTTACGTTATCCAGCAAAGCACTTAAGCATATGGCTTCAAAATTAAGCACATGCCTAAGAGTGAATCTACACTGCATCCTTAGTTTGAAATAAGATATACAATTTGCACTACACAAACTGCACAGCTTATTTGGAAGTAATTTCAAAATAGCTTTTTTCAAAATTTGGTGTTGACTACACAGTGCCAAATTTTGAAATAAAGCACTACTCCAAAAAGTCCCTTAACCCTTGTGGAACAAGGCTTACAGGGATGCCAGAATAGCACGCTCATTATTTTGAAATATAGTTTGAAATAATGGGCATGTTTAAAGACATGGCATAGCTATTTTGGGATATTTCTGGTATCCCAAAATAGTGCCACTGTCTAAATGTAGCCCAGGAGTGCTACTGGATCTGCCCAGAGTGTGGATTGCCCTAGAGAGCTGTGCCTTTGACCAGATAACATTGGTACACGCATCTATCGTTAAAAAAAAAAAGAAGAAGAAGAAGAAGAAAAGTTACTGCATGGAGCTAAATAATAAATGCTTCCCTAGAAACATTATTGTTTTTAAAGAAATACAAAGTAGAAGGAAAATAGTAATTGGAGGATTAAAATAATATATTCCTCTGTTTCTCTCATCAAAAATTCAAACATTTCACTTTCTTCTCCATCACTTGTTCCTCCTCCTTTTTTGAGTTGAATGGACAAGAGAGCTTAAATAGATAAAACCAAACTAACAGAATAAACAGTATTAAAGTTATAGCTTTCACCCAGCTTCACAAGCACTCAGAATGGATTTATGTCTTTATTAATGAAATAAGTGATTAATATTTTGAAATAAGTGATTCGTATTCATATTTTGGCTTTGCACTATAATATAAGCAAAGTGCTGCTCTTTCATACATAGGTAATGATCTGTGTGACTATCATTCAAGTCAAAACATCCATTTATAATTCAAAAAGTATGTGGATCACTCAGTGCATACATGACGAGTCTTAGTAAGAATGAACGAAGAGACTATACATCTTGATGGCCTGAGTTTCAGTATGCTGTTAGACTCACACCAGGTTTGCAACCGCTTTTGGAAGTTAAAGTCTAAAGCTTGACACATCAGCATTTTTCAGAGGTGTAGCTTACTGCCTCATTAAGTGCTTTCACTGTTACTTCTTCTACCTCTGGCTGTGTATCAGACACAACTGCAAGAAATACTATATTAAATCAGCAGTTTCCACTGACTATTCTTCATACAATGGTCCTGAGCCATAATATTTATAGAAATGTGAGATTTGTTTATAAATTTCATTTTGAATATGTAGGAGAGGGGTAGCCATGTTAGTTTGGATTTGTAAAAGCGACAAGGAGTCCTGTGGCACCATATAGACTAACAGATGCATTGGAGCATACACTTTCATGAGGAAAGACCCACATGCATCTGACAAAGTGGGTCTTTGCCCACGAAAGCTTATGCTCCAATATATCTGTTAGTCTATAAGGTGCCACAGGACTCCTTGTCGTATTTTGAATATGATTATTAGAGTATTAAATGCATTTTTATTTTCTCAGGCCACAGACTGATTTTCTAACTCAACTACCTATTTAGGTACAAACACATAAAATGAAAAAAATTATAAATAGCTGAACTGTATCCCCAAGTCATGTACTGAGAAAACCAAATTCAGACACACCTCAATTTTAGGGAACTGAAGTCATCAGAACTTTGAATGATTACAGGAATAATAGACTTTTCAAATAAAATAAAAGCATGATTGACAATAAAAATGGGTTTGATGACAATGATATGGGTTTTCTTATCAACTGAACATAACACTTATATTTACTTGTTAAGAATCCTCCATACTATACTTAACTAGCTAATACAAGGTGAACCTCTGTAGTCCAGCACTATCGGGTCCAGCAACATCCAGATGTCCATTTATCATGGGTGTCGTCAAGTTTCCTATGGCCCCATAAAGTTTGTTCACAGTCCCCAGTCCTGACTCTTAGTGTTGGGTGCTGTTATTTAGCTCTAACTTACCCCTAAGGAGATGAGCAAGCAGTGGAAGTGCCGGTAATGCAGCTAAGAATAAGCATGATTTTTATGCTTATCTACTTATTTCCTTTTGCCCATGCAGTAAAATTGTGTAACATCACTAACACATTGTTATGATGAGAGGTGATAAGCCTTAGTTAGGCACAGGCTTATATAAGGCGTGTCATACATTATTAAGCAGCATTGCAAACATTGTTCTGTTTATTTGCTCGTGAAATAAAAATAAAAAGACCCACTCACAGCAATATTGACCTCTCGTGGTTTGTCATATTCTCTGGTTTGGCATCAGTCAGGTTCTGAGGGTGCCAGACTAGAGAGGTTCAGCTTGTATAGTTTGTACAACATACTTCCATAGGATCTCTGCTCTTCCATTCCTAAACACAACCAAATTTGCTATGTATATCAGTTCTGCTGCTTAACTACAGCTTCCTCTCATCCCAGGATCCCTAACCACTGTCTAGAATGAACACTATCATGTGGCTGAAGTATTATATTTTCACTGTTGAGCTGTGTATTTAAAATTCTGATTTATTCTTTTGTCCACCAACCTGCAGAGAATATTCTTTTATGCAAAAGAAGGCCAGTCAGTAAATATTAGTATATTAAATTCTCCTGCTACCTGAAATTTCCCACTATATTTTGTTTAAGCCAAAGCATAAAGGCCACAGCTTAGAATTTGTATATCTTCATTGTACCAAAATACATCAGATTTCCTATGATGTTAGCTTATGCTGATGGGCCAGTTGTTAAGCTGGTACAATTCAGCATAATGCCATTGATGAGTTGGGCCACTATGTTAATCTAATTACTACATTGGGGAAGTCCTTTTTTTTTAAAATTGTGTGTCACTGTTACTTGCAGCAAATATTCAAAGCATTTGAGTAGCTGAGTGTCAAAATGTAATTTATATTGTGTTTTTTTATTTAAAAACAATTGACCTATATTTATTTAAGAATTTGTATGATGGTGATGTACATTAACTTTTGACTTACCATAAGATATATTCAAGGGTATCTTAGGTCGGCTGTCTCAGGGTGACTCAATCTATTCAAAAAGTTTCCCCTCTGTTACTCACTAGTTATTGGAGCAGAACTCAGTAAAATAGAGTTACTATGCGTCATCTTGTGATATTTGTGATGTACAGGATAGTGAGCCCGTCACTGGAATTATCTAATGTGGCCATTGTATAGACAAGACACTTTAGTGTGAATCTAATACCATGTATGTAAGCAAATCTAAACTGGGGACAGTATAGCTACTTACACTTATATTGTACCCACTATAACTTTTACTTTTCTTTTATGTAATGATTATCTGGTTTTTGCTTGTTCATAGTTTGCAATAGCTAAACAGTATATTTTGAATTCTAGCTAACAGTGTACTTATTGAAATGTATTTTTACCTTTCTGTGTATTTATCTTCACAGTTATTTTTCATATAGCATTCCACTAATGGTGTAGATGGCCTTATATAAGAGTCAAATCTCTTTTGTTGTATATGAATTAATTAAAAGAACAGACCCTTATAACACTCACTCCTTTACCAACAATTGCATTTAAAAATATGGGAGTGAGGAACATTAAACTATATAAACTATAACTAAAAATATAATTGTTTGAATAATATAATTATGAGAGTGCCAATAAAATCATAAATAAAGAAGTAAAAGAAGGAATAGAAGAATTTATGCTTTAATATTTTAGAAATAATACAAATTTATGCAACTTTGTAAAAATTGTCTTTTTTTCTGCCTAATTAATAGTTTATTATAGGTTTAATGAGAGAAATTAATGGTGCATAGCAAATGTATAAAAATGCCCTTTTGTGCTTTACAGATATCTCTTTTCTTAATATCATTGGTTTAAACTTACCAGGTCTTAGGGTTCTAGAGTACTGTATGATAAACAGTATTTGACATGCAGTTTGTTTTCTGTCCATGCTATTGCAACAACAGTTCCAATTCTAGCCACTTTTTTCTTTTCTTTTCCTTTTTCTTTCTTTCTTTGTTTCTTTGTTTCTTTCTTTCTTTTTTTTATGCAGAAGATCATCAAATGAATTGTCACAATACTCGAATAATGCAAGACACAGAAAAAGACGATAACAATAATGATGAGTATGATAATTATGATGAACTGGTGGCTAAGTCATTGTTAAATCTTGGCAAAATTGCAGAGGATGCAGCATACAGAGCCAGGACAGAATCAGAAATGAACAGCAATACATCTAATAGTCTGGAAGATGATAGTGACAAAAATGAAAATATTGGTCGGAAAAGTGAGCTGAGTTTAGATTTAGACAGTGATGTTGTTAGGGAAACAGTGGACTCCCTTAAATTATTAGCACAAGGACACGGTGTAGTGCTTTCAGAAAACATTGATAGAAATTATGCAGACAACATTTCACAGCAAGATAACAGAAATATGAACTTTGTAATGCTAGGGAAGCCTATGAACAATGGACTTATGGAAAAAATGGTGGAGGAGAGTGATGAAGAGGTGTGTCTCAGCAGTTTGGAATGCTTACGGAATCAGTGTTTTGATCTGGCTAGGAAACTCAGTGAGACAAACCCACAGGAAAGAAATCAGCAGCAAAATATGAATTCTCGTCAACATGTCAGGCAAGAAGATGACTTCCAAGGAAGAACACCAGATCGGAACTATTCAGACATGATGAACTTAATGAGACTTGAAGAACAGTTGAGCCCCAGATCTAGAACTTTTTCTAGCTGTGCAAAGGAAGATGGGTGTCATGAAAGAGATGATGATACCACCTCTATTACTTCAGACAGATCTGAAGAAGTTTTTGATATGACAAAAGGTAACTTAACCCTGCTTGAGAAAGCTATTGCTCTGGAAACTGAAAGAGCAAAAGCCATGAGAGAAAAAATGGCAATGGAAGCTGGAAGGAGGGATAATATGAGATCATTTGAGGAGCAGCCTCCACGACAACTTTCTGGGGATGACAGGAAGCCTAAATCCAGTGACGGCCATGTCAAAAAGCCATATTATGGTAAAGGTAATATTTCTATATACCGTATGTCGTGTCATGAAAAAGTGTGAGCTAATGTGATAACAAATGATACTTAGAACTCTAATGTGAAGTCATTGTTTATATAATTGGTATGACTATGGCATGATTCTAAAATAGCATCATGCTGTTCACCTAATAGAACAACTCATTCTTAAGTGTTAGAAACATGTACAGTATTTCAGTGCAACACCATTTGGCTAAATAGAAAAATATAACTTTTCAGGGAAACAAAACAAATAAGAGATCATGTTGAAAGAGGCAAAGATTATTCTAAAGGTATTATGACTAAAAATATGAAGAGAATTGCATTGAGTATTATATTGAATGGTAGGATTTTATGATTGTATGGAGCAGTTAGTCAATCAGCTATGAAGTGCATATTTTACAGATTGGATTGGGTAGGTGGCATCATGATTTATAAAATTATCATCAAATGACAATTATTGATGAAGCCTCTCCTATCTAAAACGTAGAGTTGTCTGATAGAAATTGAACAGTATCAGAATGACCGATAATGTAAGATAGGGGCAGTGACTGCACATTAATTATCTTAAGATACTAAGGTAATGGAAACCATTTGCTATGCAAGGCATAGTGTGGCCTGGGCTGAGATCAATAGCAATTTCTTTCTTATATGCATTCCACTTCACTGGTTTCATTCCATTGTGGAAACAGTTAAGGTGCTGCCTTAACCATCATTATATATATAATATATAATGTTAGTTTTAAAATATGTTTTAATTTAAAGAATTATCCTAGTAAAGGTGTGTTTATATTAATACACCCCTTTGTATGTGTCTGCATTTATATGCATAGGGGATCTGTCCTGTAAAGCATTCAGTGCCTCCTGAAAGTTGTTGAATACCCTGAATTCCTATTGACTTTAATGGAAGTTGAGGGTTCTGCATTACTAAGGAGGTGGTAAGCATGTTGCTCGATTGGCTTTATATTGTATTTCCTATAGAAACACCTGGTTTCATCTCTAGACTGTGGGCTGGAGGCATTTTGTTTTTTTTTCTTTGTTAAACCTCTATTTACAAAGGGTGGTAACATAGCCATAACATCTGGCTGTGAGATTACAGTTGGCACACCACATCTCAGATTAGGAGATTTTTTTATTTTAGAACAGTTATGAAGGGCAGAAAATGGACAATAAATTCTACAAACAGGAACATGGAAGTTATTGGTTTCAGAAACTCTTCTGCAATGTAGCTTAGAGATTTTGTTTGCTTTCAGACACAAAAATCATAGTCCACTATATGAACTGGTAATGTGGGGTGTTTGGGGAAGACATTTTAAATTGAGTTAAACAGTTTTCCGTGGCTATTGTTTGCACGTGACACATAATAGGTGTATGTTTCCTTCTTAATGTGCGCCTGTAACAAAACCAATCAGAACATGGCAATGTAGTGTTGACATCTTAAAATCCTTAAAACTAGGGATGTTAAATGTGGGTTAATTGACTAGTCGAGTAACCTCATGAATTCTTATCAGTTAGTTGACTAGTCTATAGTCCCTGGGGGCGGGGCTGGCAGCTAGTGCACTTCAGCTTCACTCCTGAGGAGCACCCTGCCACTCTGTGCTGGAGTTTTAAAACCAGCTCCTCTCACAGACCAGTTGCCTGTTACCCTGTGCTGCTGCCTCTGATAAAGAAGTAGCAGCACAGGATGGCAGCAGCCCTTGTCTGGGGGAGGTGGGGTGTCCAGACTCATCACAAGCCAGGACTGAGCCAGGCTGCTGGCCAGCCTGCTTAAAAATTTACTGGTAAGGGGAGAGGGGAGGGAAGTGTGTGAAGTCTATAGCATTAATCTATAAGCTTTTGCTTATTGGTTAATCAGTTAATCAACGACACTATTATATCCCTACTTAAAACAGTGTTTTCCAGATCCACCTACTCAAGAATGCATAGGAAAACACATAAAAATATATGCTGTCTCCAGAGGATTAATATATTAACAGTGGAAATATGGGCTTCTTATTTCATGATTTCTAGAACTTACCTGATGCCAAACTGCTTCTAAGAACTGTCTTATGAATTGGAGATAGGCCCAAACACAACCCTTGGATCCAAAGAAACACCGTGAAATTTATGGTCGCTTGGATTAAGAAACGTTACAGATGTGACACTCTTCTGTTTTTCATAGGGGAAGGCTGGATGAGAGTGGGAGGAGAATGATTCTTTCCTCACACTTGAGAATATTGAGAAAAACAGAATATTGCAGTGCAATAGAGGGGAGAATGAAAGAAAGGGAATTATTTATGTCCTTCATTCTCATATCACATATAATCTCCCAAACATGCTTGCAAAAGTTTTCCAAGGAGATGAATGATATAATTAAAGGGAAATATTCTCAAGGTGGAGTGCCTAGAAGAATCGTAACTCCTGTCTTCTTTCTTTAAGAGCTCTATTCTCAGAGATCACTGAAACAACAAAGGTATAGCAACCCACCATTTTCCCCTGCCTTTTAAAATCTTCCAGAGTGTCTTTCCTCCAAGATTAATACTTCTAAAACTCTGTGACCCAGCTTGGGCAAAATTTCCATTATGGCAAGGACTGAGTGAGGATTTCAGTATTAGGCTAAAAAAATCCCAATAAAGTAATACTCTCTATTGGAGGAAGGCATTCAAACAGAGTCAAAATATTTATGCATATATATCGAGAGGTGAATATAATCCTGAGCCCCACATTTTCTGTATAGTTGCATGGAGTTTTAGCAGGATGTCTTCTATTAAGTCAATGGGAAATTGTGCAAATAAAATTCTATGCAAGTTTCTGAAATGTAAGATTAGTGTGCAGCATCTTTTCTGACTTGCTAGACCATAAAGGCTCTTTTGGAGTTTGTAAATGCTATGATCCTAGGCCTCTGAATACTCGGGAGGATAAGACCAGCTCCTCAGGTGATTTAAATTGGTATACCTCCATTGACTACTACAGTACTACATCAGCTGAGGTTCTAGCCTGTAGGCTCTAGAGAAGCCATTATGGTCTATTGTGTCAACCATTTACATTTTTATAGTCCTTTAGTACTGATATATTTCTATTATACTTATTTCATTTATTTTTATTATTTATTCACATATCTAACTCTCTCTTCACATTTCAATGTGTTTTATACAAAGAGTTGTACAGAGTTTTTTGTAAGAGTGAAAATGGGACTGGTGGTCTAGTGGTCTCAGCACAGGTATACGTGGCAGGGACTCCAGAATTCTAATCCTAGGTCTGATATTGACTTCTTCTGTGTCCTTGCGTTTAACTGCTAAAAGTCTTTGTCTCAATTTCCCAAAGTATAAACTGGGGAAAATGGTATTTACTACTTCACAGGGTTTTTGTGATGTTTATATGACTGGACAGAGTTTTTAAAATGACATTTTGTAAATAAATACATTTAGTATTGAATGGCATAAAGCATAGGTATGTTGCACCTGGCATACATGCAAATAAAATAAAATAAAATAAAATATTAGCAATTAGAAATGCATTTGTGAAAGTGAAATTTAAAGTGTGATCATAAAAGTTAACCGTGGAAATCATGCCAGAGGAGCAATCAACAGGTGATAAGGAGTTTTTCCTAAGCCAAAAGTTTGGAATATACAACAACTACATGAGAGCACAAAAATAAAAATCTGCCACTGAATGTACATTCTGGGACATATGTACAATTTATTTACTAAAAGCAGATTGTACCCAGAAGTACTGAAGTACTGAAAGGGTCCCTGGAGGTCCCTGGGTTGTATATGCTCAAACAGGGCTGAATTTTACCGTGAGACTTAATAGAAACCTAACAGCAAAATGTTATTTCCAAAGGGGGGGGAGCATAAATCCCACAGCAAAGAAATAAGAGGAGCAGCATAAAATATTATACATAAAAGATGATAGATCAGTTTGGGTTCTGAATTCAGGATTGATAGAAAAACTAAAATGGGTGATGATGTTTGCTTTTAGCTACTAGCTTAGGATGAGAGCATCTTTGTAGGCAGAATAGCTTGAACTTTTTTTTTCTAAATACTAATGTATAAATCAGTTCCTTTTTCCAAAATTGGGGAACAGTGTTACAAATGCTGTGGTGTAGCTTCTATTACAAGCTGAGTTGGAAGCCTTAGGATGTTACTTTACAAATGTTCTGTTACAGGAAACAAAATGATGAAATATATGCTCAAGTTCTAGTTCGGGGATACTTTCAACATCAGTTCCATTATTTTCTTGGCACAAAACAATAGTTTATTGAACAGAAGTCTACTTAGACCCTTTTGTTGACTTGTGAACAAAGAAACAAACAGCATTATAGAAGACTATTAATCTTTAAAGCTTACGAATATAAAAACTTTATAGAGTCCTGACTATGACCCAAATTCAAAATAGGGGATTGTTGCATCTGATTAGATCGTTTACCCCATGATGGTTTATTAACCAAAAAAAATGCTTTTATGTACTTTTGTATTCTATTACTTCAGAAGGAATTTAGGGAAATCGGTATCATCTGCTTAGAGTGCCTTTGACTAAGAATATAGTTGTGGCTGAATCATTGAATCTATACGCTAAGGAGCTGGGTCTGCTAACCTCAAGAGACTGAACTGCTATGACAGTACATTTGCAGGCTTCAATACATCAGGCAAATAGCATTGAAAAGAAAGGGGGAACCTGCCAACAGTTTCAGAGTGTCCTTACACTCTTAAGCAGATGCTTGCCAGCAGAGTACTGATTGTCAGTGGTGTGGCTTTGCTATAAGAAGGTCACGACCCAATCACAATGAATATGTATTGCTGTGATCATAGGAGCCTGCAGTATGAAAAGAAGATAACATGGGATAAAAGTGACAAAATTGTTTTAAGAAGTAGCAGTTTTTTCTTCTGGTATTTTTAAGAACATTTACCAAAGAATAACTTAAAACATTAAATGAGCCTTCTTACAGAAATCTGGAAAGCATAATTCACTTGACACATTTGTTGTAAATTATAGATCCCTCAAGAACAGAAAAGAAAGAGAGCAAATGTCCTACCCCTGGGTGTGATGGAACTGGCCATGTAACGGGGCTTTACCCCCATCACCGCAGTTTGTCAGGATGCCCACACAAAGATAGGGTCCCTCCAGAAAGTAAGTCCACATTGTTTCATGGAAACTGGGGATAAAACTCCAAAGATTTTTCTAGCATGCTTTTTATACCTTTTTTTTTTTTGTATCCATTTTATAGTATGGTATGTCTGTGCTATATTTTTTCTTTATTCCATCATTTTCATATCTTTACCAATTTTTCAATTAAACAAAACAACCTTTAAAGCTGTATTCTTTTTATTCTGAGAATGGTAGGTTATTTTTAAACAGACACCTTCAGTCTGCAGAGAAATAATTTCCAGAAATACCACACTGCTTTTACTTCTGAGTGCTGATGTCACAGCATGAACCTTCACTGTTGTTTAGTGCAGGAATAATTGTGCTTTCAAGTTTGAAAATCTCACCGCCTATTTTATTTATGTATTTATTTATGTGGAGACATAATGAAGAAATGTACATTATAAAAAAGAGGGAGACACAGAGCGAGCGAGCGAGAGAGAATTTAGCCCTTTATCTAGTAGTACTGTTCAGGATTTTGAGCCATATTCTCTTGTCGTTTATGTGGGTGCAAATTCCCTTAAAGTCATGAGTACTGTGAAGACTGAAGTCAAAGGAAATTGCACTTGTGGAAAAGAAAGGAGGATTTGAGCTTGAAAGTTTAAGGCAAATCTTCAGCTGACATAAATTGGAATAGTTCCACTTAAGCTAACTGATCCGTGTTGAATCATTTATACCTGCTAATGCTCTGGCTAGGGTCTGATTCTCTTTCTTACACTGGTGTAAAACAAGAGTTTCAGTCTGAATACTGTGGGCCTGTTTCTCCATTGTATTGCATATTGAGGAGCAATATGTAAATTAAAATAGGCACAAAACCATCCAAATCAGAAGAACAACATTTAACACCCATTTTGGGCAGGTGTCCAGAGGCTTCAATGAAGAAAAAAATCAGACCCAATGAAATTTTCACTGGTATAAAACCAATTCACGTGAAAGGAGAATCAGATCCCTAAGGGTACATCTACACAGCAGTGTTATTTCGGAATAACTGAAATTATTCTGAAATAACACAGTGCGTGTCTACACAACAAGCCATTATTTCAAAATAATGGTGAGCTGGAGAACTTCTTACTCAGACTCCTGTAACCTTCATTTCACAAGGAGCAAGGGAAATCGAAGGAAGAGTAATCTTCCTTCGACTTCCTGCTGTGTAGACAGCGCCAAAAGCTAAATTATGCTATTACAATTTAAGCTACGCAATTGATGTAGCTGAAGTTGCATAGCTTAATTCTACTTTATTCCTGCAGTGTAGATGAAACCTAAGACTTACTCCTTAATAACTGTCAGCCTGATTCACTAGAAGTGTATTAGCGGAGAGAGAGAGAGAGAGAGAGAGAGAAAGCAACATAGATTCTTCTCTTTCATAGCAGGTTTGCTCTTTCTTAAATTAAGGTGATGAAGTATTTTTAGGGAAACTCATGGTATCTTGGTTGATCTGTGATTAAATGAATAAATTTTTTCCCGTTTTGCAAGATATGTAATTTTCTGAAGCACAAATATTTACTCAGGTGCTCAAAGTTCTCTCACATTTTTTGTAAATGATGGAAGTTAAACTCTTGAGAATATGTTGTAAATCAAAGAAGAATATAGCTTTAAACTGTTTGCATGTTCCATAGCTGCTAAAATGAAAAAGGTGAGCTCATCTTTGTATTTATTTATTTATTTGTGTATTTATTTATTTAACTCATTTTCCTGTTATGCTGGCCTTGTGAAGCATGTTTCAAGAACAGCTATGACTAGCAGGAATTTTAGAGTAAAGCTTTTGCATTTGCACACATTTTAATACACTGCCGGTGATGGTGGTGGTGATGATGATCTTTGAATTAGTATCTATGGATTAAATCTTCAGGTGTCTGCTTGGTTTCTATTCAATTCTTACTCAGCCAAAGCCATTGATATGAGTAGAGTTTGCCTGAGTGAGAACTAATGACTACACGAGTGCATCCTGTGGGAATAAAATGGGAGCCATTTGGAAGGGCTTAGTGGCCTAGTAGTTCTGTATGTTAATGCACTAGCCACGCAGCTCTGGAGACATGGATTCAGTTATGTCTCTTGTCACAGAAAAGGAAAGGTCTCAGTCAAGTTCCTGTTTAATGTACCTCAGTTTTACAAAAACTTTTAATAATTTGGCCCATTATACCAAGAGTGTTGACATTCAGAAGAGATTTGCCTTGAAAAAATTTGGGGAAATTTTCCACCCAACTTACTTAAGCCAGTGCTACCTGGTTAATCACTCCACCAGCCCTCAACTTTACAAAGTGCTTAGTGCTTACTGCTTAGGAGTTTCTTTTCCATATTATTTTTCAATTTGCATCCTTATTATTTATGAGAATATATGATATATACAGAAGTAAAAAAGGGGACCAATTCTGACTCCATGCTTACATGTGTGGTAACTTCCATTGACTACAATAGGAGTTACACCCATTTGACTGTGCACAGAACTGGGCCCTAGTGAAATTGAATTGATTTTCATAACTAGGGTCAAATTCTGCTCTCAGTTGTACTGATGTAAATCTGGAGTACCTCATTTTTTTTATTGGTATCACTGGGAGCAAATTTTGGCTTTCAGGATTTACTACATGTGTGTAAAACTGCATTTCACAGTTGCAATCCACACTTTATTACTGGGCTGTTCCCAATTCACCCGTTGCTATTGAGCTGATCAGTGTTCAGCATTTATGTATGGAGAGGATGTTGGGGTTTTCCTACTTCACCATCACACCAGAGACACATTAATTGTAAGAATCTGTAATCTCCATAACTCTCACCGTACAGTGTTACCTATGTTAATTAGCATAAGGTCACAACACCTTCTTCCCTCATCAGACTTTATTGGTTACATGTATTTTGAGGAATGCTGGTCATTAATGAATCCTGGATGGTTTTTTAATGGTTTCAAATATACTGGGACTTGATTTTTTTTCTTGCTTTCATACGCTGCTGTTTTCTCTTACTCTCCTTGTCAAGTTCTTGCCATGCATGAAAATGTTCTTAAGTGTCCTACACCAGGCTGCACAGGTCGGGGCCACGTAAATAGCAACAGGAATTCTCACAGAAGGTAAGGATGCCCTCAGTGGACTATAGTCTAGAGAGAACACTCTTTAGAGCTGCAGCACTTCTGGCAGTGTGTTCTGAGAGTGTGTATACGTGTGTGTGGTTTTGTTCTTGTCTTTTAAAGCTGACCGATGGTGCATACTGTGCTTTATTCATTTTGCATCATAAAATACTTAAATTTATTTTACAATCTGAAGATATTCTGTGCAGAATTAATTTGATTCATGTAAGATACATTTTAAGCATCGCTTGCTTGTTTTTATTTATTTTTTAACTTAGCAAGAGTTGTAATAAAAGAAGAGCATGACCCCTAAATAGAAAGTAGTAGAAGAAGTAAAAAGACCACAAACATGATCAAGACCAGGACAGAGTTACTGTTCATATAATGTCCATCTTTATGAGTGATGACTTCACACTATGTAAAAAAATTCACTTTAATAATAACGAATTTGAATGAATAAATAAAAATTTTCTACCATGAACCTGAAGTCCATATTTTGGCAAAACTTAATGAGAAATTTGCCTGAATAAGAAACAGTATGGAAAAGTTCTTTTGATTTTTCAAAATGAAGAAAGCAATAGAATTGCATAGAAAATTATACTTTAATATAGAGGGTTTTTAACCATCCAATAGAAAGGGTCTTATTTTCTGTTATAACCTAGGGGATTATTTTTAAATATCTATAGAAAAGTTATCTATATTTTATGGTGTTTTCATAAGGAAATTGAGGTCTGTATTGTAACTGAATGGCAAAACCCAGAAAAGGTGGGCAGAGAGCACAGAAAATTACTTAAAGTTCCAGTTACTGAATTCCTTTTAACATTAACTGCAACAAGATGGCTTAGGAGACCCAGTGAACACTGGTGGTATGGTCCTCCACACTTACAGAGCTTTGGCTTCAGCAAGAGCTCTCAGCTCAGCTCCCTGGATTCCCTTGCAGAGGACCAATCTCTTTGGAACCTCCTTCTTCTCTGGAGCTATGCAGCCTTTGGATGCCTCCCTCTGATGTCATGCAGCACAAACAGCAAAAGCTTTGGAGGGAACTCACTGGCTTCAGCAGCACTAACTTCTGTTTGGATATCTGTTGGGATATCCCTGGTGTCTGAAGAGAAGCATATCATTGGAAAGCAGTGGCCAGCACTAATCTGAAATTGTGTAGCGCTCCCCCCCCCAAACCTTTCCCTTATGGAACAGAGACAGAGAGGTTGCCATGGGCACCCAGGGAGGAGGTGCAAGCATTCTGCTCACCTCTTTCTGCAGCTTTTGGGGCATTTTTCTGCTTCCCCCCCCCCTCCTTTTTTTCTTCCATTGAGAGGGAAACTTCTAGGCCTGAGTAATATTTCAAGCTGAGCCCTGTGAGAGGCACCTCTGTCTCTACTTTAAAACTAGTGTCACAAAATGCACTGATTTACCTTTCACTTTAATATCTTTTCCTGTGGAGAAAGCAAGGAACTGTGGACACATAAACTTACAACAGACAATAAGGAGAAAAAGACCCTTCCATTGTCAGGTCACAGGATTTTACAAATTCACTAAGAGCACCATCTGCTGGTAACAGGATATTTATTTTCCACATTTCTAAATATTTTCTAGCAGAAACAGACTTATTACTATCACATCAAAAACAGTTCAGCATTCGTAAATTAGAGCTCAAATCCAGATGTCTTGTTTCTTTCATGTTACATTATCTAGATTAGAATGGCCTTTAGTGGCTTAACTTCATGAATAAACAGCAAGAAAAATATATATTTGTTATAGGTTTAGAGACAAATTGTCCACTGTTTTATACCCCTTACAAACTAATTGAAGTTAATGAGGCTGAATGAGGTGTGAAGCAGCACAAAATTTCCTCTGTATTGTGTTGACATTGAATAATCTTCATCAACCATTTCAGTGACAAAATGTGTATAAACAAAAGAGCCAAGTTCTGCTAACAAAGCTGCAGGGTAAATGTTGGCTTATATTCTCTTCTTCCTACCTGAATGCCTCTTAATTGACATCCATGCGAGTTCTGCCTATGTACGGTAGGAAGAGAAGAATATTGGATGTGAGATCATCCATTCAGCTTTGAAAGCAGAATGTTGCTCAAAGACATGAAGTCTTTTCTAGAGGAAATGTATGACAGAAAAAGTTCTGGGAACTTTTTTACTCCATATTCTTCCTCCTGCTAACTAAGGAGGAGAAGGAGTAATTGGATCAATGCTACAATGTGAAACTGCTCAGGACAAGACAATTAAATTTCCTTTCTGTAATTGCAGCCTCTCTGGATGTCCTATTGCTGCAGCAGAGAAACTCGCTAAAGCTCAAGAGAAGCATCAGAGCTGTGATGTGTCAAAATCAAACCAGGCATCAGATCGGGTTTTAAGGTATTAGAAATCACTATAATACTTAATACTATGCAAAATTCATCACACATTAAGTTAATCTGAGCATTTATATCTATATACATTGTATATACATATATATACCCCTTAAAGAAGAGTTTAGAATTAGGGCTTCTGGATCAATTTTCTCAGCATTTATTTCCCAACAAATTTGCATGGGGGTGGACTGGTAATTATTTTGGCAAATATATATAAAGCCTGAAAAGCTCATTTTTGTCTTAGGCATTGTTTGGTGTAAAGCTGACTGCTGGAGTGCAAAGTCTAAGAACAGTGTGAAAAAAAGTTGGTATCTTTTGGGAATAAACTAATATTTACCGGTAAGTCTTGTTTTCTTCAGCAGGCTTTTACTAGTAAATATCAGTTTAAATGAAAACCAGAAGCCCTATTTTCAGTGTTAAATTGGCAGAATCGCTATTTATGCACCAAAAAAACCCCAACTGATCGAGTTCAGGTGCCAAAAACACTTAAGGGTTAGTTCATTGTCTCTGTTTTGCTCCTTCCCCCACAGAAGTGACTAAAGGAATGGAAATCCCTTTCCATTGGCTTATGTTTTGATGGGAGGAGGAGATTGAACTAATCTGTCTTAATCATCTCTCTCCATGCATTTGGGATTCAGCATTTGTCCTGTGCAGAATGGAGCTCTGTACTACTACATGCCCCTAGTACTGGTCCAGATGTGAGTGGACAAAAATGTGTCTTCTGGGGGAAGTAAGAGTTTAGGGAGCAGTGCAGAGGCATCGGATTTCTGCATGAAGGTACTGGACCTATACTGATGTCCCAAGAGCTGCAGAATTTCCCCATGAATATTGTAATAACTGGAGATTTGGATGGCCACATCCTCTTCTCTCTATGGGAGAATTTGAAGGACTCTCTTCAACTTCCCACACAAAATTTCATAGACCTCTCCTAAATTTCTCTCTGTGAGGTTATCATTTTGAATTAAATTTTGATAGTGAATTATAACAAACGTTTTTTACTCTGTTATCAACATCTTTCTTTGAATATTCTTTTAGTGCTTCATCAAATCTTGATGGCATTTTCTAAACCCTTGTGATCTCATAGTTAAGAAAACAGAATTCTGTCCTACATCAGTAAAACGTACTGTTATGTAATGCATTTCGATTTTGTTTTCCTTTTCCTAAGAGTTTTCAGTGGCTTTATCTGGTCTAGACCCAAGTTCCAGTTTCACTTTTTTCAGACAGTGTCCCAGATTCTTTACTCAAAGACGATGCTTTAAAATAATAATAATAATAATAATAAATATCTATTGAGCAAAATCCTCAAATCTTCATTTGAGAGGAGACCTTATTGTTGGTTTTTTACTCCTCAGAATTACACAATCCAAAAATGCAGTGTTTTTCACTGCTCTTTAGAGAGAAGTCACAGGAGTCGGATGCCATGCTGTTCTCTAGCAAACTCCTTAAATAGTTGTTTGGCAGTTTTGCTTTTGCCTCTGGGTCTGTAATGTATTTTAGATCTTCATGGGCAGTCTGAGTAAAACTGTCCTCTCAGTCACTACATCCATTTTACCTTTAACTCTTGGATCAATTTAAGATGGACGTCCTAAGGGCTATCATGTAAATGCCACATGCAGCAATTAATTGGGGATTTTATGTGTTTCAAATATAAATTCCGTGAGCTGATCTTTCATTATCTCCATCCCACCAGCATGCAGAATGTCTTCACTAAAAAAGTCAAATTGATAGGATTTTTGCTCTGCCGAAAATTTGTGGTTTGTTTTGAATATCCACTATGGGTACGTCTACACTTGGTCCCTAGTTTGAACTAAGGATGCAATTGCAGGCAAACAAAATTGCTAATGAAGCGGGGATTTAAATATCACGCACTTCATTAGCATGATCTCACCGGCGTGTTACGCCATTCGACAGCTGTTTCCAAAGTGAAAGTGTGTACCGGGAAGCATTAGTTCAAACCTTGGTTCAAACTAACGTTACTCCTCAAAAAATGAGGAGTATTTAAATCCCCGCTTCATTAGCAATTTTGGTCGCCTACATTTGCATCCCTAGTTCGAACTAGGGAGGAAGTGCAGACGTATCCTATGGGAATTGTATTATATTCTTATATGAGCCTAAACTATATTGGGATACAATGACTATTTGGCCCATTGTATTTTGTGAAAAGTAAAGAGAAATTTTCCAAAGAAACCTAACATACAAAAAAAATCAAAGAGTACAGTATGAATTATATAATTTCTTGGGTAATTTACACCTCAGTCTCTTGACTAAACTCTATGAAAATTAATTCATCCAGAAACACAAACTACTAAGAATATGTTAGTATTTCTGGCTGATTATTGTATTCCACTTCATTAGGCAGCTAGGCACGATGGCTTTCCTAGTTGGAACTAATTTAGTATACCCTAGCATGCCCCTTCCTTACATCATTGTTATATTTGAGGTGGAAGAAAAGGGGTTTGAACCTCAGTGGTACTGAATGTCCAAGTCTGCAGTTAATCTTCCTAAACCCCTGATAAAATCACTGAGTTTTAGGACACTCGGCCCCTCATAGGATTTGCTGTCTATGGGCCAGTCATGCAATACTTTCTCACATGAGTAAGGCTTGCATGATCTAGCCCTCATTTTGCATACTTCACATACTGTGGGCTGCTAGCTTCTGCATCCATATTCAGGAGAATTTGTACAGGTCTTTACAGCTTCCTGTTCACTGAGCCTTCGAAAGGCCTACCACAGGGCATGGGAGCCAGTTGGGCTTTCTCCTAATTCTCCTTCCCCTCAACTCACAGGGAAAGGGAATTTTAGATGATGCAAGTATATATCAGCTTCCACTCCATCCCTTATGATACTGTGGGACCCACCTATTAAAGGTGGCACATGGAGCAGCCCCATGAGTCACAGTTCATGCCAAAGCTTTGTATGCAGGGAGGCAGCAGGAGCCAGAAAGACTGGATGATAGTTCAAAGGCAAGACTGATCATGTGGCTGCCTCTTGCGGCTCTCCCAAGTTCTGTGTGAACTCTATATTGAAGAGGTGAGAACCCCAGCTTCTTTTCTGACAGTAAACCACGTGTCAATACTCTCAGCAGAATTCAAAGAAAGTTCTATGAGCTGAGTGGAGAACTTAGTGCTGTTTTTTTACTTCCAGTAACTAAAGGAATTTGTCTAACATTTCCATTGGTCTGCCTATCCCTCTCTATTCCACCATCTGAAAGTACATTGTTATATAATGTAATTACATGGGGTAGGGGAAAACCTTATGTATTTTTTAAATAGAACCTTTCACCAATTATAGTGTTTTTAGTCACAGAATACATTTAGCACTATTATCATTCATTTATCCTAAGCTTTGCTTAAAAAAATATATTTTGTTTGTCTGCTGGAAACAACCAAACCAAACAAATATAGTCATAATAATAATATATTGCTGTCTCTTGAGTGCAATAAATAACTCAGATTTTCTAATCTGAACTATAAATTATGCACAGACACAATAAACTGAACTGCATCTAACAAACTGTACATATCTTTAATTTCTAGGCCCATGTGCTTTGTTAAGCAATTGGAGATCCCTCAGTATGGCTACAGAAACAATGTCCCCACCACCACACCCCGCTCCAACTTGGCCAAGGAACTAGAGAAATACTCTAAGACTTCGTTTGAATATAACAGTTATGACAACCATGCCTATGGCAAGAGAGCCATAGCTCCCAAGGTGCAATCCAGGGATATATCCCCCAAAGGATATGATGGTAGGAGGTGCACACTCTTATACATGAGAGACAAGTTTGCAGTTAATGTGTTTGTGTATGTAAACTTCATAAAAATAAGGCATACTTCATGTTCATACAGTATTAAGGAGAATGCTAATCACAGCATGACATTGTTATGTTTAAGTTACTTTTTAAAACCTTTTTTAAAAAACATTATTTTATATGGTGCTTGCTGCAGAACTGTTGCACTGACAAGAGAATATCTTCAGCTATTCAAACCTTAGGATGTATTGAGCCTGCAATAAAAACTAAATAGTAGAGCCAGTCCTTGTGACAAAGTAGCAGTGTATTATGCTGCCATGTGTGAGACCTGGCTCCATGGGTTGCGTTAGGATTCTTGCGTTTGTACAGTAGTTAAGGAAAGTCATAAATGTAATGTGCTTGCTCTCTAGGGATGAGGAGGGAAAAAACATTGACCTCATTGCATTGCAGCCTCTCCCCCTTCCCCCAATTGTCAGTTAATTAAGGGCCTCTGCTCACCTTATCCACAGGAGGATTCTTGTGAAATCAGTGTGAGAACTCATGTGAGTAAGAAGACCAGGATTTGGTTGAAAGTAGAATTAACACTGATCTCTGAGGCTATTTTTTCCTTTTAGGAAAGAAAGTGTGATGGGGGTAGGGAGGAGGCGGTTATCAGGGGAGAGGAATTGAACCAGGGAACAAAACCCCCTATAGCTAATGAATGAAGGGCTGGAGTTGTCCCATTTTTTTGATATTCTAAACTTATCAGAACAACATCACAGCATTCCCTCGCACTTTTCCTGGTGCAACATGTTAATTTTCCAGATAAATTCATTTTACAAGTTGAAGTACTTGGGATTGCTCACTGACTAGCCTTTGAAATCCCAGACAGGTATCAGATTTTGTTTAGTGAATTCAAAATAAGTGTGGGCTAGTGGAACAGTCTCTGTTGTATTAAAACAGATTCCGAATTTGAAAAGTATATGTGTGGGGAAGGAGGAAATTGTAACCACTGCTGTTTCCACCTTTCCTGTTTTTGATAGTCAAGATTTCCTATAAGAGCAGCAGGAAGGTTGTCTCTTCCTAGTAAAGAGGATGGGAGAAGGCAACTGTTTCTGAGTATAAATGCCTTCATGTCTTAAACCCTTTACTACCCACCCTCAAAGTCCCAACTTAATAGAGAAATAGGGTAAATTCTGGTAAGTTATACCATTTAAGTCAACAGGTTTGCACCAGTAATTGAACTTACTAGGTTTATGCTCTGTTAGTTTTGCAGAAGGGGAAATCATAATCCACTCCTTCTATGAATATGTGTATGTTTAGGGATCATGTTCTTGGGTGTTGGAGTGAACAGCAAGAATGTATTCTGTTTGTGGACCCATTTAATAAAACATTCAAGCATGTGCTTAAATCTTATTGAAGTGAATAAGACCTAAGAACATGCTTAAAGCTAAGCATATACTTAAATGGTTTTGCAGACTTAGACCCTAAATTAGAAAGGATGATAGGGAATTATTCTACTATCTATAGATACTAGTGTTTCTCAACCTATTGACCATTGTGGGCCACAAAGGTGGTTCTCTATGGCTGTGTCTAGACTACATCCCTTTTTCAGCAAAGGGATGTAATCAGGCACATCGATATTGCAAATGGAGCCGGGTCTTAAATATCCCACCCTTCATTTGCATACTGGTGGCTGCCACTTTTTTTCGAAACGGGGCTTTTTCAAAAAAAAAAAAACCCGGCAGTTTAAATGGAAATCTTTCGAAAATAAAACCCTTTTTCGAAAGATCCTGTATACCTCATTTTTTGAGGAGTACAGGATCTTTCGAAAAGGGGTTTTATTTTCAAAAGATTCCCATCTAAACAGCTGGTTTTGTTTTTTTTTTTTAAAAAAAAGCAGCAGCCACCATTATGCAAATGAAGCACGAGATAGTTAAATCTTGGCTTCATTTGCAATGTCAAAGTGCCTAATTTACATCCCTTTATCGAAAAAGGGATGTAGTCTAGATGTACCCTATGTGTGATGTGGGTCGCATCCACACAACATATATATATATTAATTGCATGGCCTTAAGAATGTCACATGGGCAGCAACTGTGTGCTAATTGGGCCTGAAATGGTCCATGGGCCACAGATTGAGAACCACTGACACCCCTTTGTCTTTGAAATAATATTGAGGTGAGCTTGCTTTGGATGTCAATGACTCAGTCAAAGAATGAGTATGGGGTGATGGTAACACTTTTAGATATTTGAGACTCAGTAAATATGCCCCTTTTCATTCACATAGGATTTTGAGGCTAGCTTGGGAGGTATATAGCATTAACCGAGTGTGTACATTAGGGAAGAAATTTTTGTTTAGAAGAGGTATTATACAGAAATTTGATAGCAGCCTAGAACTCAATGGGAGACTGGTAATTAATCAAAGATTCATTCTGTTTAACATTCTAAGATGAAAACAGAAATACGTATAGTAGTATTAAGGGTCTGAAAAATGAATCAGTTGATGTTTTAATCTTTTAATTTTGAGGCAGCACCAAGCTTTGTCATAGACCATCAGAAAAAATGTCCTGGGGCTGATATATTCAGCAAATAAATGGTTAAAAGTGGCATGGACTATGCTTGATTTTTGTGTGTGTGTGTCTAAGAATTCAATAGGGAGAGGACTCCGTATGTTGTAGGCTATGATGCCCCAGTGATGGGACAGAGGGATCATCTTATAAGGAAGGGGAAGATTGTTTGGCTTTATTTTCCCTTTAGGGACAACATCATAATGGGTTACATTTTGGGCTTATTTTATATGACAGTAATGGTGGGAACAGCTAGACCCAGTGTCCAAAGGAGCTCACAGGACTTTGCAGTTGGGAAGTGCTCATGGATAGTGGGAAACTTTTGCAAATTTGTTCCTCTCCCCACAAATTGTCAAGCAGTCATCCCTGAATTCTAACTTCTCAGTTCCTTGCACTGGGGCTACATAGTCCCTGAAGAGTTCCTATGAGGTGCAGAAGAAATGTTGGAGTTATGGTTAACTTCAGCAATAAAACTGGTACCAAGGCTGGTGGTGCTGAGGATAGAGGATGATGGAACTGTGTCTCATTCTCTTACAATCCTAGCATGCATCCCTTAATTTTGATGCCTTATGCTACTCCCAGCATACTTAGCTATGGAGGAGTTGTTGGGATATTAGAGAAGGACTGACTCCTCTATTATCATTTGTTATCTGTTATTCATTAGGGGAAAGACAGGGTTGTGTCTCTTGGAAATAGCATGGGTGGGAGCCACTGCCTAAGGGCTATGTAGTTGTCACTGATGGAAGAGATTGCTTTCTGGTTTGCCACCCAGCTACAAAGCATAGGTGGATTATAGAAGTCCAAACAACACTGCACCACAGCAATGCACCAGACCACAGTTTAGATATAGAGCAGAATTGTAAAATGTGTTTGGGATTTTTTCTTTATTTGGACAGTTTCATTACCATTCCCCTTTCCTACAGATGGATTTTACTTTATCTGGATTCACTATACACAGAAATCCTGAATTTCTTTTTCCCAAACTAATGTGACATAGATAACCCAGGTTTCATGAATTGTTTAAAAATTGTCCAGTTAATGTCAGACTAAAACGACCACAACCATTCACATATATTTAACACAGATATAATGCTTTTAACCTTCAAAGTGTTTCACAATCATTGATTAATCTTCACAACACACCTAAGATTAAACATTATGATTGTCTTTCTATTAATTGAGAAAATGAAGCCGAAAATTCATGTGATTTTACCAAGGCCACAGAGGGAGTATGTGTCAGAACCTGGGAGAGTTTCTTATGACTGGTCCTTCACTGCCCTTTATTTCTCTTTCCTGCTTTCCTCTCCCATCTTCTCTCTTCCTCTCCCTCCCCGTATTGATATATTAGATATATTATTTTATATATTGTCTTATATTATCTTATATTTAATTTAAATTTAATCAGCTTTATAATATATAATATGGATCCATTTTTCTTTTGTAAGTTATAGAAAAGGCATGTTATTCATTCATTTGAAACATAGTGCTAATTTTGCAAATTATGTGTGCAAAGTGATTGCTGTTTAAGAGTCATCACTTACTATGTTAACACAGTGGTATTGAGATACTGTACTTATTTCCTCTTGTAAGTTTAGAGAAGTAGTTGAGTATCTTGGCTACCAGAATGTTGCAACCTTGGATAAATGCTCAGTTTTTAGTGACCAGTATTGATTACTATTTTAAGAATGAAATTTGGTGTAAAATACGTTATGAGAAATAACTATGGGATTATTATCTGTGAATATGCAGAAAATAGCAGTGACCTAAGAGTTCACAACAAAAAGAAAATTAATGAAAAAGAAACATTCCATTTCATTAAAAAGTTTAAAAATGATGCCTGTGTATTATATGGATTTCCTGAAAAAACTCCAGCATCTGCTATGATTTAAGCATTTTATTTCACTTATAGTAAACAATGACTTCATTAACTTTTCTAAATATGTACAAATGAAAGGAATGATGTAAGAAGTGTAAGATCAATTCTGCCTCGGATTCTCCTGTTCTTCTTTTCCAGGCAGAATGTAGTTCATAAAGGGGTTGTGTTCTAGGGAGCAGGTTACTGCATGTATGTTTGCTGCAATAGACCTGAAGAGGTTGAAACTGTGGAGTAAGAGAGCTAACTAGCGTGTTGACCCTTTATATAGATCTCTGTCCAACAATTATGTGTATAGTCTATAGCACAATGACATGGCATTGTAACACTTTTATTATATTGTTCAGTATGGTTTTTGCACAATACAGAACTCTGTCTTAAAGAAGAAAATCACTGTGCATGTAACTGCTTACATTGACATCTGGTTGTGGGATATATGAAAACAAGAGAGCACTCTAGGTTTAATAGACCTTTTTGAGGTATTTGTTTTGGGTGAGAAGTGGGTGTGTGGTTCTTTAATTCCTATGGGTATAAAAGGTTAAAATTAATTTTTAAAACATCAATATTGTTCTGTTCTATATGAAGATGATGAGAATGAACTGTGCATGTCTAAGCCTGTTCTAGTACTGTAGGTATTTCTTGAACCCATTGACTCTTACAGAGTGTGTCAGTCATTATATAGTTAAATTCATCCTTTTAACCTTTATCAGAAGTGCTACGTGTACAAAATTGTTGTTTTCAATAGGAAGCTTTTGGTTCTTAGTACTTCTGAAAATCACCGTTAAATTAATATTTTTTCTGTATATGTTACATTTGCTTTAGCCTGTGAGGACCCTCCTCCCCTACCCTCCCTGCCCCCCCCCCCCCCCCCCGATCTGGACAATATTTGCCCCTTCATTGTATGGCCACCTTTTTTTTCATTTACTCCTCTTTCCCCTTTTAATGACTAGCACAGTACTTGCCCTTATTGTAGAATGGAGGAACACTTTGGTCAGTTTGGGATTGCCAAGGACATATGCTTAGAACTCTGGTCCAGAGATCAAGTACATTATCTTCCCAATGAGCTTGATCCCCACTAGCTCCAGTGAATGGGATTCCTAAGGTCCATTGTGAATCTGAAATTTTTACGTCAGCCCAATTTGCTGGTGCAATACCACTAAAGTGTCATAACATTATATGCCCACTGCTTAACAAAAGTGGGTGACAGAAACACTTCCCAGCTCCCATACAAATATATAAGCAACTTTTGCTATGGAACAAAAGCAGGGTTTCCCTATGCCTTTGTTGGCATTTGTTGCAAAGTGTTAAATCTGGCCTGTTTGTCACTACAGTATATAGTCACAACCTCCAGATTTATTTTAATGGCCTGTTTAATACACACCCTATTGCTTGTATAAAGAACTCACATACAAAATCATAGAATACCTGCATGGTTGCTGTTGCCTTTTTGTAATCAGTTACTGTTGCTCATTATAAAATTCACCCACAGCAGATTGTTTTTCTTGTCATTTATATAATGTGCTAGTACTTTTGAGTCATCCTTGTCATATTTCTTCCCACAGCAAAGCGTTATTGTAAGAATTCAAGCCCAACCAGCAGCACAACAAGCAGTTATGCCCCTAGCAGCAGCAGCAATATGAGTTGTGGTGGAGGCAGCAGTGCCAGCAGTACCTGCAGCAAGAGCAGCTTTGACTATACTCATGACATGGAGGCAGCACACATGGCTGCCACTGCTATTCTGAATCTCTCCACTCGCTGCAGGGAGATGCCTCAGAACCTCTCCACTAAACCTCAGGATCTCTGTGCCAGGGTAAAAATGAGCAATTCTGTTTGTTGATGATGATACAAACCTCTGTACTGCACGAGATTTATGCCCTGACAGGTTCAAGAGTAACATTAATACCTCTTGCTGAATCTTTTTTCTCAGAATGAACAAAAATTTGGCACTCTGCTAAAGGAGCAAAATAAAAGATAAAGATGCAAATTACTCCTCAGTAACTCTTGAAATCCAGATCAGTGTATAGAGTTAAAATGATGCTGATAAAATGTGTTGTTCTCTGTTTTAATCCTTCTCTTCCTGATGGGGTTTTTAGTAACTATGAAAGCTACTGAAATTGCTTAAGTAGTATTAATTGCAGTATAGAATTTTTACTAACCACTATCTGATTTATAACTGTAAAATAGAGGATGGTTTAATAATGTAACTTCATGTATAAATCACACATAAACCCTAAGGTTTTATGATCTAGTACAAAGAAAATTTGTGGTATTGTACACAATAATGTCTTAGCTAGCCAGAGTATAAACACTCTCAAATAGATGAATAATACATTTGAAATGAATAAAAAATCCTCCAGTGCAGATAACTTTTGAATTGCTGAACAGTAATAATGCAGTATCACCAATGATCTATAAAGTGTTACTAAAATGTATGATTAAATGGTAACACTGAAATAAAGTATAAAAGATTTTGATGTTAACGTTTATGTATTAAGAAAAACAGTAGCATTGTTCAAAGTCATCCAAATTTTAAAACATTACACAAATCTTTTTATTTTGTTGTAACCAGATTAAACCTTGACTCTGACTTGTGATGAGAAATGATTATTTAAAATACATCAGCAACCAATAAAGTGCTACCTATAGGAGGCCACTAGATGGCTAAATAGACATCTGCAGTGAAGGGGGAACAGTTTTATTGTGCTTATAGAATAGCTTTTGAGCTGGCAGACATGTTCTGCTCTTCTCCAGATAAACAAAAGGTTTTTTCCTGTTGGGTAAAGCTCCTTGATCATTTATAATGAGCTAACAGTCTTACCAGTTGTTATTAGTAATTATCTTAATTTATATGAATTCAGTATGGTTAATAATATTGTTTTCAAATGCTTCCTTTTGCATTAATTGATTTAATCCTATAGATGAGGAAAATGTCTTTGTGGCATGCAAATAAACATGATTGTGCTCAGTGCCATCAGGAATTGGAAAAATCTGAGCAATAACCTTAAAATGTTATGTGGCAAAAAAAAAAAAAATAAACTGCAAATCTGGGAAGATAAATACAATAATCAAGACTAGATTAATAACAGGGCAATAATCAGGAATAAACTATTGCAAAACATATTTGTGTAGAATAATACTGTATGACCTGTCAAGACAATAAGTAAAGCAAGAGATTTTCATTCAGTGTCTTGCTGCAGTTCTCTTATTAGCTCAGAAGGAAAGATCTGCTAGACATCTGAATAGATGGCAGTATTCACAGCAGTTTTGAAATCTAATTTTTGATGAAGTGTTTTACTCTTGAAAAATTAAGGCTTGGTTGTGTATTTTGCTTCCCCATCCCCCTTCTAAATGCCCTCCCGCTCCCCGGGGAAAAGAAAGAAGATGAGAAAAAGGAAGATGATTTGAAGTGAATGATTCTTGATCTATTTCCAAGGCAAAAGCAACCTTCCCCCCCCAAAACCTACTCACCCTATACTTCACAGTTCCTCAGTCACTGCAGGGAATGTCAGTACTAGCTTTTTTACCCAAGCCAGCTAATTATATAGATAGTCTTTGGAAAGTTAAGATATATTAAATCTTAATGTCTGTGGTGTAGGCATTTTGAAATTTGGATATATTTTCGCATAATATGAAGGTAGAAAACACAGCATAAACCTACCTGTTTTAGTAAGATTTTTATCTCATTAACTACTAGTGTCAGAAGAGAAAAGTATTTTGCTTTTTTGATGTAACTGATGTAGCTTGCTACCTGATTTTTATCGCTCTAATTACATAACTAGGTATTGGAAGGACTGGAAGTAGGCAGACTCATACAGATGTTAACTCAGTTAGACTAATCTGTCAAGGAGTAAATCTGGGATATAAACATAGCAACAAAAAAATACCTTTGGGAATTTCTCATTTCACTGTCAAATTTTGCATCTGGCTTTTGGGGGGATGGTTAGTGTGAAATTTCCCCTTTTCTTCCAAATATCAGATTAGCCTCTTGTGAAGATATGAGTGAATCTACTTTAACAGCATTAATATTGTGTAACAGAATCATGCTATGTGTGGGAGGGGGCTTAATGCTTACAATCTATACTGGCATGATAAAGCCTTTTATCATTCTACTAAGCAATCAGATTAAAAAACACAGGGAAGTGATGGTTTGATAGTCAAAAGCTGTATTAATAATATTTCTCTTATTTTGACAGAATCCTGATATGGAAGTGGATGAAAATGGAACCTTGGATCTAAGTATGAACAAACAGAGGCAGCGAGATGGTTGCTGTACCATTTTGACACCCCTGGAACCAATGTCACCACAACGACAAGCTGTGATGAATAACCGGTGTTACCAGCTGAATGAAAATGACTGCTGGGACTTGCCAGTGGACTACACTAAAATGAAGCCCAGAAGGATAGATGAAGATGATTCCAAAGAGATTAATGTATGTCTTTTCAACTATGGGTTCTCTTTGCAATCTGACTGTTTTAATTCATTAGATTTATAAAATAAGAACAGGAAGAGGAAACACAATGTATAGGTAATATGTTCCTGACAAGAGGACTTTTTGGTTAATCTTTCAAAATACATCATGTTGGCACACATCTGATCAGTGACTAACTTCCATCTGACAACATTTGAACCACAAATGTGAATCATGTTTTCTAACAGCACTGTCTTGTTAACAAATATTTTCTTGCGTGAAGATGTTCTAATTTTCCAGATCTACCTTGTTTCATCTGAACAACTTGGCATAACTTTTTTTCAATGTTGGTATCCAGTTTTTACCAGCTTTTAGGACAAGATATTCTTCTCAGGTTAAGAATCAAAAGTGAAGGACAGAATATTTAAGTGTGTTTATATACATAAATCTACTCAAGGAGCATGAACAGACTACAGTATAACTTTTCCATTAATTTAGTTTACCTGGAATTTTGTTCTCAAAAGGCCTGATCCTACATTCTTTATGCATTCAGAACAGCAGGAAGAGCTTTGGTGTCCAAGGGAGACATGCTAAGGCCTTTATACCATAGCAATCAAATAAACTTGTAAACAGAAAGACGTAAATAAAGAAAACTTGCTCCATAGTGAATTTAGTTTAAGTTTCAAAGCTTGTAATATGAGGCAAGTGTTTTCAGTCACCTCTCTGAAACAGTGGTCCTGAAAGATGTCAGCTGCTTTTTTGGGAGGAAAGGGGGGAGGGTGATGTTTGTAATTTGTCAGGTTTCATTTCTTGTTTGCTAGCATGTTAGCCAAATTTATCCCATTGTAATCTAGACACGAGTTTACAATCCCAGACTTTATATAGCAATATTTTTCTCTTACTTGATCTCCATTATAATATTAGAATTCTTATCAACTATACGCAGCAATATCTCTCTCCAATTAAAATATAGGATGATACGATTTACAAAAGCAAACTTAAAACATGCAATAAAGTGATATTTCTGCTGAAATCAGTGAGGGCTTTGCCATTGACTAGTTAGGGACAGGATTTCTGTCATCTAAGAAATGGGAGATATTAAATACAGCATAGCACATTGACTTGAAACAAGCAGAATAATTCTTTATTTCCGTTGCTCACAGCACCATCTGCAGGAGTTTCTGCATCAGTGCTTTCTGCCACATTTTCTTCACTTCTGAAATTAATGCTTAAATTTCAAATATAAAAGGTTAACTCCATCTGTAAATTTAATTACAAAATTATATTTTGCCAGACAGATCCACGGAGGTTTGCCCTAGGTTATGACACTATATATGTGTTTAGCAATTGGTTGCTAACATCATTCCTGATTCATCTTTTGGGGGAATGCTTAACCATTTAAGAACATTACTGAAGTTGGCATTTTGATGGATAAGATACTATATTTAGGCTTTGTTTGTCTATGGCTGTGGTTTGTAAAAACTCGTGACTTTGGAAAAAGTATTGATTCCTGTGAAAGAGAGTAGTAGTTCACTGTCAGAGACAGCTGCTGATACAGTTGGGAATAGATACCATACAAGAGAGAATATCTGACTTTTGCCTCTTTCGCCTCTAATTAAATAATATAATTCTTTTTCATGTGTTCTAAAGTGTGCATTGAAATGTACAAATACTATATGAACATCTAGCATATGGGGGGAAAAGTAAAATGTAATTTGTTCTGATTTAGTGGGAATAATGGAGTAGATATGTCTTATAACTGTACATAGCATTCTTTTTGTGTATATTTCAGCCTCACGTAAGTGGGACTAATCTCTGTGTGCTTGCCTGCAGCCAGAAGACTTGGATCCTTTCCAAGAGGCACTTGAAGAACGAAGGTATCCTGGTGAAGTTACAATCCCAAGCCCTAAACCCAAATACCCTCAATGCAAAGAGAGCAAAAAGGATTTAATAACGTAAGCATAATGTGAGGTGAAATTATTTTTTCTCTTTCAACCTTTTTTCTATCTTTTTTAAACAAACAAGTACATATATGCCTTGCAGTATGAGCATGCAACATTTGCAGCATATAAATGTTTCCAACTGCCAGTTAAGTAAAGTGATAAGCTAACATGTATTTGCTTGTTCTTAATGATGCTATATTGTATTGAGACGCCATTTTCATTTGATGCTGTTCATTCTGCAGCTTTTTGGTAGGATGCTTAAATCCCCTTGCAGTCATTGCAGCTAAACTGGAAACAATGAAACTTTTAAAAGTTTTTTTTTTTTTATTTTTTTAAACATACTTACTATTTTGGCTGTTTTTGTTTTTGTTTGGTGGCAGATGTCCAACACCAGGGTGTGATGGGAGTGGTCATGTGACTGGTAATTACGCCTCACATAGAAGGTGTGACTTCATTTTTTTCATGGTGGATTCTGTCTTTTCAATTTATTGTTTTCAGCTTACCTCAACAATGCTGTCAAAGTAAAAATGTTGAACTATGTGTTAACCCTTTGAGTAATATATGTTGATATTAAAAGCATGCTAATTTGTGTGTTGTATAAACGTCTTTTATTTTTAAATAGACTACTAAAAATTCCAAAGTTTTCTTACTCTTTTCAGTAGTTAACCCAGGATAATAATTTTTTTTTACATTTTACAATTTATTAAAAACTAAAAAAAGGTAATTTACATTATATAGTATGGGAAGTAACATTTATATCTAAATATATTCAGAGGGTTAACTATATTACAAAATTCAGTATTACAGCACTTGCCCCATCGCTTTTCCGCATTACAATTTTTAATTTTTATTTTTTATGTTGTGTTTGTTTGGGAGCATTTAGCTTTTAAGAAGGTTGACTTATTTGGATCTCCTGCCATGTCTTACAGTCTGTCTGGCTGCCCCTTAGCTGACAAAAGCATTCGAAGTATGCTGGCCACAAGCTCACAAGAACTCAAGTAAGATATAAACAAAATCATTCTGTTTACATATTTATTTGCTCAGCTATTATATATAATTATGACAGATGCTAGTAATGCTATTTGGAAAAGTATTAGGTAATACATTGGAACAAAACCTTGCTTGGAATTTTCACAGAAATTGATAGTTCCATGCAGTTATTCAGTCGATCAACAGGTGTGTTTCTTTGGCTTGTTTGTTTGTTTGTTTGTTTGCTTTGGGGTTTTTTGTGCAAAGAGTATATGTTAAGGATGGGCAACTTCAGAAATTTTGCAGTCCCCCTCAGATAAGCATCCACATTTTTGGAATCCCTATTCAAAGTTTATTTAAACTATACAAGTCTTTTGAAGTTGTCAGTCTGAGCTGGATGTAGGAATAGACTGATGAAATTAGTCTGATTCGGAAACTGGCAAAGAATGTACTTGACTATTTCAGAACCTCAGGGAAGGTTGATTTCCAAAAAAATAATTAAAGGTCCATGCTTATGTGTATGGAGAGGTAGGAGGTTTTTATGGAATCTGAACTAGTTTGCGTTGTTCTCTCCAGGTTTGTATCACTACTATCAGCCTAATACATTGCCTCATTTAACCATATTTTTCTAGAATTTTCTTTGCTATTCCTCTGTATTCTTTCTCTCTACAAAGTAATGATTTCCTATCAATAATTCAGAGTTAAAATTGTAAGCAATACACATTAGTGTATTAACATATTATGTTGAATTATTTAATTAAAATATAAAGAAAATACTGAAATAGGATCTTTTAATATTGAAAGCAATTACATATCTTTATATATGGTTAGTTACTCTATTCTTATATTTTAAAAAATTAAAAATCTAGATAATACAACTGTTCCTTATGAATGTAGGGAGAAGTCCTACCAAGAATTTTGTAAACTCCTTCAGAAATATCTATATTCTGTTTTGGTAAAGCAATGTTACTGATCCAAATTTACTGTTCCCCTGCAGCCAGAGCTTTGGTTAAAACTATGCTCCTGGACAGGCTGCAGAATTGGATAATTATGTGATATTCCTCAACATACACGAAATACATAGTATAGGGGGACAGATATTTAAAATAAGGAGGAAAGAATGGAAAGGGAGTCTGGAACTGAACAAATACTTGGTGATAATTCCTGATCATGATGAGGCGTATTCCAAACATTATTGTGGGGAGAGAAAGAAGGGTCCTACTTTCCCATAGTATTCTTTCCAGCACGTGACTAGGAGTTTCTTCAGATTCTTACATATATTGTTGGAAGAACAAACCCTAAAGCCCAGGAAATGTTTCACAGAGTCAGATACTAAGGCAGATTGCTCCCTAGATTGTCTAACATAGTGAATTCTCCTAGGGGTTGAGAAACACATTTTACCTAATTTCAAATCCACTCCAAATTCACAGGTTTGAATGCTCAACTCAAATGTTATTGAGAATCCCTTCCACTTCAAGACTTTGAGATGTGTGGGAGCAGCAAGGGGGCATGGAGATAAAAAAAAATCAAATGAAAGCAGAGAGTGAGAAATAAAGTGTGGGCAGAGATATTGCTGGACTGTGAACCACATGATGATGTTCATGAAGCTATCTGCAGCAACAGTGGTTGGAGGCATCATGCCTACATGAGGCAAGCACAGACATGCTGGGGGAAAAGGGACAATGCATTTACCACAGGTCATTGCTGCTGCTTTAGAAAAGGTGCAACATACAGAGACCCTGCTTCTGCTCATGTAGTATTAATTACAATACTACAAAGAAGCTCCTTCTTATACCCTGCCACTTCTTCTTCCCTCCGAAGCATCCCAATCTATTTGCCCCGGAAGATTTAGTCTAACCCTACCAGTCCTTCAATTGCCTCCACTCCTGCTTTTTTTGTCCAGGCTGTCTCTTTTCCTATTCTGGTCTCCAGCCATCCCCCTCTCATGTTTCTTGTCCCAATATCCCTCCATTGTCTTCTCATCCAGTCTCTGTGTTTCCCCATTTCAGTTCCTTTTCCCAGGTTCTTTGCCCAGCCAGTGCTTGTATCTGTCCATACTTCTTCTTCATCACATCTATTTCCCCACTGACCACTTCCTCCCTTGCATCTTCCTCTTTATTGTTTCCCCATCCAAATCTCTACTCCTGTCTCCCAGCTTGTTTATTTTTGCCCAGCCAGCCCCAGTTTGCTTCTCACTCCATCCCCAGCCAACCTTCAATCTCAGTCATACCCTCTTCATAATCTTTTTCCAATCTATTCTTTGGTCTGGCTTCTGTCCCCCTTGCATTTGAATCTGGCAGCTACTTGAGCCTAACACACAGAAGGCATTTAGCATACAGGAGAGACAGTTCAGATGCCTGAACAGGACATGGCCTTCAGCAGCACAGACCTGCAATTGAAGGGAAAACCTTGCTCAGTCCTGGGCAAAAGCATGCTCAATATAGATGGAATCATCAGGGAATTTAGCTGCTATTGTCTATTAAGTCCCTACTGAGTATGAGTGAACTTCAATTTTGAAAGGCTTATAACTCCAGTCAGGTTTAGACAGGTTTTCATAGGGGTGCACCAGGCACATTCCTGACCCAAAGGGCACCCCAAGTTCAAACATCAAGTCTCTGCTCTAAAAAATGCGTACACTAGAATTTTTCAAAGAAAAATGACAAGAATGTTTTAGCATGTCGAAAACAACATATTTTTCCTTAGCATCATACCTGGAAACAACTAAACTGCATTGGATAAAACATTCCAGGAAAGTTCAGACACCTAGCATTGAAATTTTCATCTAATGGGTTAAAGTTTGACAAAGTTAGGAGAGTCTATGGACATGATATACCTTGACTTTAGCAAAGCTTTGGATACAGTCTCCCACAGTATTCTTGCCAGCAAGTTAAAGAAGTATGCATGAATAAATGGACTGAAAGGTGAATAGAAAGCTGGATACATTGTTGGGCTCATTGTGTAGTGATCAACTGCTTGATGTCTGGTTGGCAATCGGTATCAAATCAGTCCCAAGGGTTAGTTCTGGGGAAAGTTTTGCTCAACATCTTTATTAATGATCTGGGTGACAACACTCAGCAAGTTCACAAATGACACTAAGCTAGGGGGAGAGGTAGATATGCTGGAAGGAAGGGAAAAGGTCCAACGTGGCCTGGACAAATTGGAAATTGGGCCTAAAGAAATCTGATGAGGATCAACAAGGACAAGTGCAGAGTCCTGCACTTGGAACAGAAGAATCCCAAGCATTACTACAGGCTTGGGGGTTGAGTGGGTAAGCAGAAGTTTGGCAGAAAAGGGTCTGAGGATTACAGTGAATGAGAAGCTGGATATGAGTCAACAGGGTACCCTTGTAGCCAAGAAGGTTAACAGCATACTGCAGTGCATCAGTAGGAGCATTGCCAGCACATCTAGGGAAGTGATTCTTCTCCTTTATTCCGCATTAGTGAGGCCACTTCTGGAGTATTTAATCCAATTCTGGACACACACACACCCATATTACAGAAAGGATGTGGGCCCATTGGAGAAAGTCCAGCAGAGGGCAACAAAAATGATTAGGGGGCTGGAGCACATGACTTACGAGAGGAGGCTTAGGGATTTGGGGTTGTTTAGTCTACAGGAGAAAAGAGTGAGGGAGGTTTGATAGCAGCCTTTAACTACCTGAAGGGGGATTCCAAAGAGGATGGAGAGAGGCTGTTCTCAGTAGTGAAAGATGCCAGAACAAGGAGCAATGGTCTCAAGTTAGAGTGGGGGAGATCTGGATTGGATATTAGGAAAAACTTTTTCATTAGGAGGGCGATGAAGCACTAGGACAGGTTACATAGAGAGGTGGTGCAATGTCCATCCCTAGAGATTTTTAAGTCCCACCTTGACAAAGCCCTGACCGGGATGATTTCGTTGGGAATGGTCCTGCTTTTAGCAGGGGGTTGAGCTCAATAACCTCCTGAGGTCTCATCCAACCTTATTATTCTATGATTCTATGAGTCTGAAAATGTGATGTGCTCGGCAACCTTTAAAAACGTTCTCATGCCCCACCTGTAATGTATTGATCATGTGATCAATTAATATAACATTCGCTTTTGATCTATCCTGTTACTGCTACAGGTTGAACCTCTCTCGTCTGGGACTCTGGTCTGGCAACTTCCCCGAAATAGTTAATTCGAATTAAGCTAATTCAAAATAACGCACCTATACACAAAAATTATTTCGAAATAGCATTTTGCTATTTCAAAATAGCATGTCCACACTGAGTGGACCATGAACCGAAATTAAGGCTGGCCAGAACCAGTGCCGACAGGGCATCAGGTTAGGACTTAGTGTGTGGGTCTCCTGACTGAGCCTAACTGAGCTCTGTGCTTAAAGGGACCCTATCCCCAACCCGGACAGACAGTTTTCAGGGTTCCCCACTTGCTTGTCCCCCTCGATGGGGGACAGCAAACCTGTCTTGGAGAACGCTGAGTGCCCGCACTTGGGACACCACAGAACTCGGCCACATGGAACCAGAGCTGCCCCTGGGCATGCCGTTGCATCTCGTGGGGTTGTTGCCATCAGCCCGGCTGCACTTGCTGCAGGCTGCCATCCGGGGGTCCATCGGGGGACTGTCAGGATCCGGGAGGCTCTGAGGGAGAGCATCCACCCCGAGGAGCCCTCAGAGCCACCCCAGTCCTCCCCACTGGAGGCTCGTGCTCCATTCCTCCCTCATGTCCTTCCACTTAGCCCTCTCTAACCCCCCTTCCTGATGTCAAATAAAAGACACGCATGTTCAAAAATACAAACTGGGTTTATTGAACAAAACTGGGGGGGATGAACCTCTGGGGAGACTGGGAAAAGGAGGTGGGAGAGGGGAAGGGGAAACCTGGGAGGAGGGAGCTGGAAGGGAGAAGCAAGGGGAAGAAAGAGGAGGAGAAGCTCAGGGCTCAGGGTTGAGGGTCTCGCCAGATCAACTTGACTTTCATGCTAACCTGCTCCTGGGTTCGCATGTGGCCTTTGATGGCCAGACTGGCAGCTATCCTGCCATAGACGGCTGCATTCCTCTGTCTAGTGCGGAGATCATGGACCTTGGGGGCATCCCCCTCAAACCTGAATACGGTCCATGATCTCCACCCTGGACCAGGAAGGCGCCCGCCTTCTCCAGCCCCTGTCAGGCTCCTGGGAGCTGGCAGACTGCTCCTGGGGAGCGGTGGAGGGCTGGCTGCAAGTGGCTTGCTGACTCATGTTTTGGGGACCACTGGGTCAGGGGCCCCGGTGGCCACTGCTGGCTCTGGGCTGGAAGGCTTGGAGCTGGCACAGGCACTGCGGCCAGGGTCTACCCCTTTAATGGCTCCAGAGCTGGGGGAGAGGATAATAAGTTTTCCTGGTTGTGCCCAGAGTGGCCGCCAGGGCTCCCTGGGAAGGGCTGAGGTCCCCTATTTCGAATTAAGTGTCTACACAGCACTTAATTTGAAATAGCTATTTCGAATTTGGCATTACTCCTCGTAAAATGAGGTTTACCAAATTCAAAATAAGGTCTCCACTATTTCAAATTTATTTCGAAATAGCAGTTTGCTGTTATTTCAAATTAACTTTTGTAGTGTAGACATACCCTAAGGTTTTTAAGAAATAAATAGCATCAAAACGGGTAGATATTGGGGACTTGAAATAATTTTGAGGACTTAAAATGGACAAAGTAGTATAAGCATCCAAAGCCTTTCATGGCTTTAGCACTGTCTGTTTTAATTATTATGTTTATTTTAATGAATTTTGTGTCTCACTGCCATAGGGTCCTATAAATGCCATAGATCAGATTGGTAGCATCCAGAACAATTTCCAAGATATGAAGTAATATTTTTACTCCATGGTGAATAATAGAATTAGTCAAAATCTTTCTTGACTTCCACACATTCCAGTAGCAGTGGCATACTAGAACATTTCTTACTGATGCACACCATGCAGTTTATATGAATCTCCAGCCACACAACATCAGAGTTTAAAAATATTTCTTGGAAATAGAACTTTATCCAATTTAAAATATTACCTCACCCCTGTCTAGAATTCTGCAACCACCAGGGCTATAGCAATACTGCATACATCGGTGTTTCTCAAAGTGCTTCCCGCAGTTTTCCTTGGCTGTAAATGGTGAACTGCAGCCAATGGGAGCCGCAAGGCTCCATGGCTGCAGAGTCAGTAAGTAAACAAACCATAGCATCCCAGTAACAACACATGCACAGATCAGTAGAGCCCTGTGTGGATACAAAATTGGTGTCCACATCTACATCTGCAAAAATGATCTGTGGATATCTGCATCACATCTATAGGTGCAGATATCCATGGATATGAAGCAGATATTCACAAATGTAAAGGGCTGTATAGATCAAAGCAAGTGAAGGGTGTTAAAGAGTTTGGTCAATAATCTTCACTACCAAAGGAATTTCTTAAGTTCTTAGTACCCAGTTACTGGCATTAACAGAGAGGACTTCCATGCATTTAAGTGTCTCTAAAGGAATTAACATCCATGATTTTCTAGTATTAAGATACAAAGATGTAGTTTTGTAGAAACTTGACTTCTTTCTTAAAAGACAAAGATATTCTGGATTGAGTAGTATACCTCCCTATGGTACGAGAGCAATTAGTAGTAATAGTTAAAAAGTTTAAGGTAAAAGAAAAAATTTCAGTTGTTAAATACAATTTTTAATTTTAGTCTAATTTATTGTTCCCTAAGGCTATGTCTAGCCTACATGCTTCTTTTGAAAGAAGCTTTTTCAAAATAATCTTTGGAAAAAGCTTCTTTCGAAAGAGATCGTCTAGACAGCCACCACTTTTTTCAAAAAAGCAAGCCACTTTTTCAAAAGAGAGCACCCAGGCAATCTGGATGCTCTCTTCCAGGTAATCTGGATGCTCTCTTTTGAAAAGCCCTGTTTGGGTTCTTCCTCGTAAAATGAGGTTTACAGCTGTTGAAAAAACCGCCATGTTCTTTTGATTTAATTTTGAAAGAACGCGGCAGCAGTCTACATGCAAGTGAAGTTTTTTTCAAAAAAAGGCCACTTTTTTTCGAAAAAACCCTGGAGTCTAGACATAACCTAACAGTTTCAATAACTTAACAAGTGCAGTCTTGTAATGTTATGACCTTTTTTTTGAGAGAGAGAAACAACATTCCCTAAAGTTTTAGAAATAAGTGAAAAGAAAAACTTTACTTTTAAATTAATTAGTTGATTTAAAAAGCAGTAATTTGAACAGTGGATAAACCATCCAAACCAAACCAGTCCTCTTTCTTTCTGTGCCCTGTCAGCAACAGCATCTGTACAACAGTGAGTTTAAGGAAATACAGTAGTACTTTCAGGTGAACATTTTTATAAGACTCTTTGTAGTTTGCCTATGCTATTTAACTTTATTGCTCTAAGGTCATTTTTCTGCCAAAGACTCATGCATGGATACTACCTGCAATAGTCTTCCAATCCCCAAATGCCTCTGCCCTAAGCAGAGTTTCACTACATGAAATTGTCTTCAGGGAATGGGGAATAGGGAAGTGGAATTCACTGTCCTGACCCTCTAGCATCTTTAAGAGAAGAAGGCATTCTCATTATCATCCATGTTCTGAAGCCCCAGGATTTCTTCTTTCTTTGTCTCTCTCCATGGTAGGAAGGCAAGCTTGGGGGTGGGACCATTTTTTCTGTTGTGAAGGCAGAGGACCTTGTGGTTTCCTTTCCCTCATTCCTATGTCATTTTTTGCCATAACTTCCATATTGTCAGATACCCAACTTCTACACCCCTCCAACTATGTCTTTCCATCTCCATGGGATTTTCCCATTCCCCTTATCCCAGGGGTGGGGAACCTTTCTTGGGCTGGGAGCCACTGACTCACAGAAAAAGCAGTGGGCTGCACACAAGTGAGAAGCAAAAAAAAAAAGCTCTCACTGATTAAGACGCAGAAAGACACTCCCCATATTCCCCTTGCACACCAGAGTCTGGGGTGGGAGCAGGTTAATAGATTTTGTGTACTCTAGCCCCATGGGGGAAAGGCAGGAGAGATGGAGCTGCGGGAAACTCTGGATCCAGACAAGCTGAGGGCCACATCCGGCCCCCAGGCCTGAGGTTCCCCACCCCTACCTTATCCCTTTCTCCTCCTTCCATCTGTGATGTCTTGTGAGTATCTCCATCTAACTCCTGAGGAGGGGAGACAAATGGGCCATTCTGCACCTTTCTGTATCTCATCAACCCCTGTCAATTTCTGGAATCTTGGGGAAGAGGTATTAATTGGAGTGGAGAAAGGGAACATGGGAATGAAAAAAGTCCTGTTTGACACATGCCTTTGGTTGATTCGCACAGTGACCCCTATTGGCAGGAGGCAAAATTATGTCTATTGATATTAACACCTGAGGGAAAAAGATACCTGACACTCCCAGCCAAAATGGGGCATTTGGCAGGCCAGCAGTAAATACGGTGCTTGTTCTTGCTTTTAATTATTCATACTAATTAGAGGGCATTTGGAAATTTTGGGCCAAAACACCCAGTGACTTCAATTACCAGGAGAAGATTGCTTTAGTGGGAGCTAAATAAGTAAGGACTGAGTAAGGGCAGTAGGATTTGGCACGGAACACGTAATTTCAGAATAGTTAAAACCTGGGCCCTAGTTTCTGTAATACTGGCCCTTAATGGTGAATTTTGAAGACTTCAAAATAGTTTATGGGCTCAATTCCATAATAAAACAAAGACAGAAACTTTACAAATATGTTTATTTAAGCAATATATATAGGGCCAGATTGTAATGGAGTTTTGCTGGGATTGGAGGGGAACAGACAAACTATCTTCCCAGCATAGTTAGCCCATGCAAGGCCTTGCCCCAATTGATTAAGGTTGCACAGGGACTTCTCTCCTAGCAAGCCCATTATTTTGAAATAATTTTGAAATAATGGGCTTCCTACTCCAACTTCTGTAACCCTCATTTCACGAGGAGTAAGGAAAGTCAAAAGAAGAGTTTTGCCAAAAGTGAAGTTAAGGTACTTTGACTTCAGCTACACAATTAACATAGCTGAAGTTGTATATCTTAATTCGATTTTAGCCCACAGTGTAGACGTACCTTAAGGATGCTAACATTTTGTCTCATCTGTACGGGGGGTAATTGTTTGGAATCTCTGTTATAACATTTCTTCTTCTCTAATTCCCTAGTGTGTATCTTTTCAGGTTTAATTGTTTTTGACTCACTAAGCTTGCTAAAGTTTTTGTCTGTCTGCCTACTGAGTATCTGAACTGATGAGCCTAGTAAATAAATGTGGGATGTAATGCAATGCTAAGTATGGACACTTTGAATCTGACAGGGCTCTTTTTTTAATCAAGTTCTTTTATGTTTGCACTTGACTTTTCTGTTCATAAATTTGATTGTAAGGACTTGATGTGTTCTACTTGAGCTGATGTTCAAAGAAAATTACCAAAATGAGGCATTTATAAATTATTGGCTATTATCTGTTGGCCATTAACTCATCTGGAATCCCATGGTGAAAAAATTACAGTTTACATTGTACTATTATTTTGCTGCTCAATGTGTCGTGTAAGAGGTTAATTAAAAAAACAACAGAATAATATTCTGCCAGTAAGATGTAATCATTTCCATTTCATTCAAACACATCTGTGTCAACCTTGGGCCAAGCGTGATCAGGAATCTCACGTGGTTTCAGTGGGTTTTTTTGCATTCTGTTTCCTATATTTATTGCAGATTTCCACTTGGATACCTTGTCTTTGATGGCAGCATGCATGCCTGGCCAGAACAGAACATCTTGGGCTCTGTTCCTGCACTTCTCAATACTCAAATGGGCACTGTAGGTTATACCTAGCATTTCCAAACTCATGTTGTGTAGTGCTATGACAATGTCCTTTGTATAGAACCCCATCATGTGCAGCAATTTCATCTCTATGGTCACAATCAGTTATTTTTACTTGAAGATGTCTGAGGGTTTCCCGTTAGCCATCTGTCTAGAATAACTTGCTCAAGCTCTTGAAAGATTGGATCATTTCATGTTTCTTGCTTGAGTTTGTCTAAATTTGTATCAGAAAGGGGTAATTCTTGAGTTGTATTTGCATAAAACCCCTCTTCCTCATGATCACTGTTTAAATGCCACTCTAAAAACATGCTCTCTATGAGAAGCTCATTACCAGGTATTTGCATTTCGCTTGCATTTCTAACCCTACAAGACAGGACCTGCCTATATGAACAACTTTGCAATTTCACTATAATTTTCTGAAGTCTGGACTATGCTTTGCACAGTGGACCCCGTAATATCCCAAAAGTTTATGATCTGTTTCTCCATTGACTAATTTTTGCCTATAAAAATATTCATGAAAGTATTCACAACCAAAATTTATTGCCAGCATTTTGTTTTTCTTGCTGGACATAGTTCTGTTGTGTTTTAATTCGTGCTTTAGAAGCATATGTCACTTAGACATCATCTGGCAGAAACATAGCCACAATCTCTGTGAATTTGCATTGATATAGGACAGCATTTTGAAAAGTCCTTGCCTGATTTAAGAACCAATGTCCCATTTTCAAAAGTAATGTAGGCATTTGGGAATCAAAGGGCAGGCCTACACTGGCAATGAAAATTGATGCAAAATATGCAACTCCAACTATGAGAGTTGCATAGCTGGAGTTCATGTACATAGCATAGATTTTCTTGTGGCGACCCCACAGGGGGAGGTTGACAGAGGCACTCTTAGCGTTCTATTTAATGGGTCTTTACTAGACCCACTAAATTAAATGCAGGAAGATAGACCTCCGGAGCATTGATCTTCCTGCAAGTGTAATTGTGGCCTAAGTCTCATTGACCTTCAGTGGTAGTTAGGCTCCTAAATGCATAAATCACTTCTGAAAATGGGACTTAGGACTCATCTAAATGGTTCATTAGTCTGCACCAAAGGGGTGTAAATGCTAGTGCACTCTACCATATTGTGCATTAACTGGTCTGTGTGTAACTTCCTAGTGTGCACTAAAAGTTCTCTAGCATGTTTTAATGTAGCACTGTAATGTGAAGTAGGGAAATTTTAGTGTGCATTACTAGGTGCCACATGGGCTAATAAGTGCACAGTGCACACTAAAATTTGTAATCCTCTCGTGTGGACTCATGCACCAAATAGACAAGCCCTTAAATTCTTAAGTTATTAAGGTACTTCTGAAAATTTTCCTTTTAGTTCTTAGGCTCTTTATGAATCTCAAAATACGTCAGCATTGATGCTTCTCTAACAACTTATTTCATTTTCCAAAAGCTTTTTTCCTGTCATCCCAGTGCTATTCTCAACTGTCCCCAAGCAGCATTCTGAGAGGAAGAATTAATTGTGACAAATTAGTGATGAATTTGCTTAGATATGTTAACATGCCCATTAATCTCTCTAAGGCCTTCTTGTCTTGGAGTCTTTCCATTTGTACAATTGTCTCCACCTTCCCTGGGTTTGTTGCTGAGTATGTGGCCTACATAATTTGTTCATGTTCAATTCAAGGGCCTTTTTCTTTGGCACAGTGCAGTCTCTCATTGTTTTCTTCATCGTTTTTGCTTCAAATCAGCAGATCATAAACAATTCCTTTCATCCCATCCAGATCCTCAAAGATCTGGGACACAATGCTGTGGTATATCGCAAGTGCTGAGGCAATCCTAAAGGGAAGTTGCTTAAGCATATATTTACCAAAAAGGGAGTTGCAGACACTTGCCAAAAACCTTTAGCTTGCACTCCACCTTAAACTAGTCTTGCATTTTGAACTCTCCACATGCTCATTCAGATTCACAGGTGATTAAGTTAGCGTAGTTCTATGTATTTCAGTGCACTTCCACTGATGCACAGCTGCTGAGAATTTAGCCAGTTGTCCTCACCTCTTCTCGTGGGCTAGCATCAATATTTGGTTTCCCTACTTAACCCATTTTGAACTACAAAAATCCTTAACCTGATTGATTTTATTATGGAGACCATACTGTTAATTCAGTTGTGTCTGCATTCACACAATAACATCTAATTTTGCCATCTGGTCAAGTTCACCTTTTTATTTCCAGCTTTATTACTAATGAAAATGTATATGGTGCACATATTTTTGTGGGTACAATGATATCTATATCAATGTGATGTTTTATATCCTATCTATATGTTCCAGTCCTTTAAACATCTTATATTATTTATAAGAATTTTTGATATCCTGTTCAGTGGAACTTATACACACACTTGCTTATCTGCATTTGTACACTACTCTCTAGTTCCAAAACAGATGGAATTTCTTCCCCTTTTTTAAAATCTCAGAATGATTTTGCTTCTTCTTTAGACATACCAGTGGGCTCATTTTTTGCCTGCTCACAGAGACAAGGTTTGTTATTTTATGTGCACATTGGCCGTCATTATTTTTTTTTTTTTTGTATACACTGACTTTGCTTACTTTTCACTTTGCTCCAGTAATAATTTTCAGATTATTTTTATTCATTTATTTTCAATGTGTCAAATCAATGTGTTGCATAATCAAGCTTTATAAATTATTGAAATTCAATTAAAAATACCATTTCACTGTAATCATTGTATCTTTTTCATCCAGCTCTTTGTTTGTGAATGCATTTTGTTTTATTATTTCTTTGTAACTTGTGCAAGACTTTTGCAAAATGGTTACAACTGACTATACGATAGCCAAAACCCATGAATTCTGTAGTAAGAGAGATATAAATAAATGTCAGGACAGTAGCCATTGTGTTATTTTGCTCTTATTTTATAGTGGCTTTCATTCTCACATTGTGATATGCTGGAGAGTTTTGAACTGACAACTTGTAATTGCATCATAGAAGCTATTAGGGGAGGCTGCTGGGTAATAGAGATTTGTGAATCTGTAGAGGATACAGAGGCCATCTGGGATTTTGGGATTATTATTATTATTATTATTATTATTATTATTATTAATTGTTTGTATTGCAGAAATGCCTTGAAGTCCTTGGGTCAAGATCTCATTATGCTAGGTATTGTACAAACAGAGAGCAAAAAGACAGTTCCTCCCCCAAAGAGCTTTCAATCTAAGTAACTTTTACTTCAGTATACTATAAATATGTATATTAGCTAATTGTTTCTGTTAAAATGATTAGTGGTCAAATAGTCAGCATATTGACATTTATACTTTGACATCACACTTTGATGACTGAGTGGAGTTTGCCCTCCATAGAGCTATTATTTCTAGCTGTCTGCAGACATTATTGAATCCATTTACAATTATGTTTTCAAGGTTATCTTTACCACCACCAGGGCTAGAAACATTTTTTCCAAAATAAAATAATACATTCTGAAGCACTTTTTTGCAGCAAGAAATGGGAAAGAGGTGGATTTCCCATTACAATTAGGGATATTAAAATGTGTTTATTCAGGTAAATATGTAACTGCTGAATGGTTACAAGTTTACACATGGAGGTGAGGCAGATCCCCAGGAGATGGTGCACATGGGGAGCCGGCTCACACACACACTACCTGTTTCCCCTCTACCTCCCACTTCTGCCTCTGATTCAGAGGCAGCAATACGGGGGTGGGGAGGGCCAGGCAGGAGCCAGTACTCATAAGAAACTGGTTTTAAGCTGGCTCCCCCATGTGTACCAGCTCCTGGGGATATAGAGACAGCAGCGCAGGGGGAGAGCAGGGCAGAGATAGCAATGCAGGGGTGGACAGGCAGTTTCCTGGAGCCGATGCACGAGGGCTCTCTTTGGTCCTCTACTGCCCCCAATGCTTCTGCCTCTGATACAGAGGTGTACAAATTTACACATTCACATCCCTAACTACATTCTGTGGCTTTCTTGACTAACCCTGCCTTACGATACATCATGAACTTGATTCTCAAAGCCAGCCAGTCTGGCACCTTTCTTGTGTACTTTATTCACACAGCAGTCTTTTTTTTTTTTTAAGAGAATAAATGTTTGAAAATCAGAACTTGTTCAGTTTATTTGCCAAGTCATGACTTTAGGAATCTGTTTTGTTCTTGTTTAAGCTAATGACATCTAAAAAATATAAAAGAGTGAATTGTCAAGAGGAGTCTGAATGCAGAATTCAGAATTTTCAACACATTTTGCTTTAAACCTAAATTTGTAATATAAGTCTGTATAGCTGTTCTGAGGCTCTTAAAAATAGTTCATTTTTTACAAATCCTTTGAAATTCAGTCTTAAATACTTGGGACATTCATTAAGGTGAATTAAATCCCACCCCAAACATGCCACCTTAATTACCGAACAATCTCTGAATGAAATGCTGGTTCCAGTTAAATTTGATGTCACCAGCTTGTAATATTAAATTGCAAATTCTGAGTATGACAGACAATTAATTGATTTTTCCTTGTTGTTGTTTTTGGCAAAAAGAGTTAATTTGAATATAAATTACGGGTTTCTCCTAAAGGCGAACTACAGGGACCTGGGATGGTATTGATTTGCTTTCTTGTAATGCATTAAGCAAGTATCAGATGTCAGGAAAGTATAAGTATATCCCATAGTAGCATTTACCTGCATATTGCCACTAGCCGTGGTCTTGAATGACTTCCTATATGTTTTTATGTGAAAGGTTTCAGTGGATAGGAATATAGATCATTTTATTTTTGTTTATGTTTTTAAGAAATTCTTTTGGGTCCAATTCTGCTAACTTCCATTCACAAAGGAAAGCACTCAGTGATGCTAAGACCTAATCAGGGACCTGAACTAAAGCCCATTACAAATCAATGAAAACATTCCCATTGACATCAGAGACTTTGGATCTCATCCCATATGAATAAAGATTTGAAGGATCAAGTTAAATTGCTGTGAGTGCCTAGAGCTCCCTGAGCAACAATATTTTAATGGAAAGAAAACATCATAGGGCCAAAATCTGTTCTCTCAGACATGCTAGTTGAGTATACAAGTCTAAAAGCAGGATTTTCAGACAGTATTCTTGACAAAACCCATTTTGATGGCGTCTTTTGTTCATGAAAGAAAGTTGTCATAGATCAGAGCTGGCTGAACAATTAGCTTTTTTAGAAATAGTGTATATTTTTATAAGTTAGTAGCTAGTGAAATATCTGTAGTTAAAGATATAACTTTTGTCTGACTTCCATTTAATGCTGTGAAGAGATCCGAATAACAGTTAATACATATAAAACAATAGTAAATCTAGAGCATATCTGTATGAAATGAATTGCTAATTTAACTTTGCTGGGCCTGAGTCTTATCTCATTTTCACCAATTTTACAACATGGTAGCTCCATTGACTTCAGAGGAATTACTTCTGAGTTATATCTGGGTAATTAAGAAGAGCATCAGGCCCATTATCTCAAATGTCTGTTAAAATTCCCATGAATGTTAATGTACCACAAACCCAGCAAATTAGTCTTAAATCTCCATCTCCAAATGTATAATTTAGAATGATATTTAAAGCCATCTTATACTAAGTTCAAGCTTGAAAGCTTTTGTTTTATGACAGTGACAGTGAAAATGTCATTACCATTGGTAAGAATCTTTTTTTACGTACATCAATGACTGTGCTTTTAATAGTAGAGTAAAGTGAATATTGTGAATAACTTATTAAGCCCAACATTCTTTCTGGCAGCAACTTGTATTCATAAACTGACCCTTACAGTAATTTTCTGTGTCACCACTTTCGAAGATTTGCCACTTCTTATAAGTTCAATTGTGCCATGGAGGCACAATCCACATAATGGGAGGTGTGAAACTGTAACACCTACAGGAGGCATTATTATGTGATGCTTTTACTACTCCATCAGCAGCCAGACTACACAATCTCAAACAGCCCTTTGAGAGGCTATGCTCCTCTTGGGGTTAAGGGATGAGTACAAGGACTGGAATTCAGCCTGGCCAGAATTCAGGTTGCACAAGGCAAAGGGGGGGCTAATAAACTCTCCTTTCCTCACCCCTCACTGTGCATCTACATGAGGCACTCACACGTTCAGCAGAGTGAAACAGCAATGTATTTTCTTTGGATATACGTTTGAATTTTTAAACTAATCTCTTTCACAGCAGAGTGAATTTTAAGAGACTATTTTCAGAATGTGAATTTTGAATTGCAGATATTATCCCCAGAAACAGGATCTAAGGGCATGTCTACACTAGGAAATTATTTTAAAATAACTTATTTCAAAATAATATCTCCCAAAATAACTATTTTAAAATAGTGTGTCCTCACTACAAGGAAGCCTCAAAATTAGTCTGAGGCAGGCTCCCTTGATGTGGATGCATTACCTTCACTTAGAGCCTCAGGAAGCACTGGGAAGTAATTATTTTGAATGACGCTGGGGAGTAGTTATTTCGAAATAGCAGCAGTGGAGTGTCTACACTACCACTGTTTTGAAATAGCTATTTCAAAATAAGCATTATTCCTTGTGGAAAGCAGGAGAATATTTATTTCAAAATAACCTGCTCATTATTTCAAAATAATGGGATTGGTAGTGTGGATGCTCCACTTGCTGTTTTGAAATAAGGGGAGTTACTTTGAAATGACTCCCGAGTATAGACCAGGGCTAAGATCCCTTTCCAATCTGGAAAGGGAATAATACTTAAAACAATGTTTCTGTTTGATCAAAACTAACCCACTTAGCTTGAATTTAGACTACAAAATAGTTGTTCTTGAACAGTTTGTTAGAATCACAGAAAATTAAGAAATGGTTTTAAAAAATAAACTTTGGAAAATTGAAAAATAAGTTGATATTTTGCAAACCATAACTAAGGCTGAATTTCTCAAATAAATAAATTGTTAGCCCAGTATTCACAAGAAGGAACCAATTCAATTTACAGATACCCAGGGTACGTGTACACTACAGAGAAAGATTGAAACTGCTGCTGTCGATCTTCCAGGGTTTGAATTAGCAGTGTAGTTAAGACAGCTAATTCGAAGTGAGAGCAGCACACCGTTCAGTGCTGATAATCCTGCTTTCCTGAGAAGGGAAAAAAGAGTGTTCTTCCTTCAATTTCCTGCAATGCAGACAGCGCCAAAAGCCGAATTAAGCTACTTCAACTTCAGCTACGCATTTAACATAACTGAAGTTGCGTATCTTAATTCAACTTTGTCCTGTAGTGTAGACATACCCATAGTGACAGGTGTCTTTGAAAACAGATTCTTAATTTGTACCTCAAATATTTTTTTCTTGCAGTGGCTCTTGGTACAGATCCTCTTTTTCATAGCTGCTTTTCTATTTTTGCTCTGGACCCTAAAGTGTTTTAGAGCAGTGGTCCCCAACCTTTTGAGGTTGTCGGGCGCCAGGGGGCATGGCCGTTTGCCCGCCGGGCACCAGGGGGCGGGGACACTAGCGCGCCCGGGAGCGGGCCCTCCCCTTGCCGCTCGCCCCCCCAGCTGCGCGCCCGGGGGTGGCCCCCCCAGCTGCGTGCCTGGGGGCGGGGGCCCCCCCATAGCCACGCGCCTGGGGGCAGGGCCCCCTCCAAGGGCCGCGCGCCCGGGGCCGGCGCTCCGCTCCCCCCCTCCCGCCGACTGCCGCGCGCCCGGCGCTCCCCCCCTCCCGCCGAGTGCCACGCGCCCGGCGCTCCCACCCGCCCCGCCGCCGAGTGCCGCGCGCCCGGCGCTCCCCCCCCGCCCCGCCGCCGAGTGCCGCGCGCCCGGCGCTCCCCCCCCGCCCCACCGCCGAGTGCCGCGCACCCGGGTCCGGCACTCCCCCCCCCCCTCCCGCCGAGTGCCACGCGCCCGGCGCTCCCCCCTCCCCCCCGCCACGTGCCCGGGGCCGGCGCCTGCCGAGTGCCGTGCGCCCGGCGCTCCCCCCGCCAAGCGTGCTCCCCCCGCAAGCGCCCGTGCGCCATGTGCCCGGGGCCAGGCCAGCCCCGAGCACCTGGCGGGCGCATTGAAATGCCCCCGCGGGCGCCATGGCGCCCACGGGCACCGTGTTGGGGACCACGGTTTTAGAGTGTACAGTCTTTCTCATTCTCCCTACTTTCCCAGAAGAGTATGAGCAAAGTGTTTATAACACAGAGAACTGTTCCAGTAGCACATGCGGTTTCATAGTCCCATTGTTCTGCATAACCATTTGTCCTTGTTTATAACCTTTGGCCTTCCTACTTCTCTACATAGTTGTTTCTGCAACCTATTCCTGCTGCTGTTACAGTGTGTGATTAAAGTGATGCATTCTGACTTGAACCCTGTGAAACCTTCTATGCACAAAGGAAAGCTTTATCTTTTCACTATATTTGCAAAAAAGCAAAAAGTTCTGACTTTTTTACCAGAATATTTTTGTCTCTATTTATTTCAAAGAAAAAAGTAGTTAGTACTGAAAAAGCAAAGAGACCAAGAGGCATTGGAGAGCATTATACAATTAACTCATTGCCAGAGTGCTATTCACACAGTCAATGACACCCCATAATGCTCCTGTGAGACTGACACACCTCGGTCTAATCCAGCTTTTGCATTAATGGATCCAACTCTTTTTACTTTATTGGGAATAGGGGGTGCTCAGTACTGCTGCAAATTAGGTCATTTTCAGGAATGTCCTTTACATTTTTGGATGTCCAATTTGAGCCAAGATGTCCCTCTTGAAGTAAATTGGAGCTTAATCTCCCTAAAAATTGGGCCATAGGTGTCTTGTATTATTCGCACCAAAACTTAGAGAGTGTTTTTGAAAATCTGGTCAAGAAGTAGTCTAATGCCACACTACAAATCAGAAACAGCAGGATTTATAGCGATCTCCTTTGCCCAGAGCCTACTTTTTACTAGAACATAATGTGATATAATTCAGGGTTGACATTTTCATTCACCCTTTTTCATTGGGCTAAGCCCTACAAAGCCTCCCTCACTTGGTCCTCCAGCAATACATGCAGGTCTAGAGGAAAGCTATTTGTTTTTGTAAAGTGAAAATGCACTGTTTTGAACCTCTCTGCCACTGACTCTTCACCCCAGAAATAGAGAGCACCACCTCTGCTTTTTCTGTCTGGGGAAGCTAGACTCTCAAGGCTCTTCTTGGCCCGCACTCTCCACATGCCAACCTGACATTATCAGCAGATGACAAATCCTTTTATTGAAGGGATATATATATAGCCAGTGGAAGATTTAGAATCTGTTCAGTATTATATCTCTGGGGCTGTGTCACCTCTCAAAGTTGCTATCAGGCAGTATGGTGATTTTGTACGTAGAATATAACATGTCATAGTTTTATTTTACAAACCCCAAAGGAGTAGTTTTAAGATGTTGTCAGGCTGATGAGTATTTTTTATACTAGACCAGTGTAAAGACCTAACTTTTCCTTTCTGAATGTAGATTGAAAGTCAAAGTAGTCCTCCCTTTTAATAGCACTGTGGATTCAGGGACTAAGATGCAAGTTCCTGTTAATGGAATGATGACCATTCAGGACAGCTACAATTTTTGTCATGTGGGGTTGCATTTTCTTAGTAGGCTTTTAGGTTCTCCCTCTGTCAGGGTATGTCTACACTAGCCACCCTAGTTCGGACTAGGGTGGCTAATGTAGTCATTCGAACTTGCAAATGAAGCCTGGGATTTAAATATCCCAGGCTTCATTTGCATGTTCTCGGGCGCTGCCATTTTTAAATGCCCGGTAGTTTGTATTACCTGCTTGCGGCTACACGTGGCACGGGCTAGGTAGTTCGAACTAAAGCTCCTAATTCGAACTACCGCTACTCCTCATTCCATTAAAAATGGCGGCGCCCGGGAACATGCAAATGAAGCCCGGGATATTTAAATCCCAGGCTTCATTTGCAAGTTCCAATGACTACATTAGCCACACTAGTCCGAACTAGGGTGGCTACTGTAGACATACCCTCGGTGACAAAACTTCCATTGTGACTCAATGATATTTACATTACCATTTCTTTATGGCTTAGCTGCTAGATGGGTAAACTCCTCTTTGGAACTGGAGCGCTTACAGTTGGCACTTCATTTAAGAAGAATCAGAAATACTCCAGCCTGACTCTCAAAGCTAACATTAAACAAATTAACATTAAACAAAGTAATCCTGAATCTTAATTCTAATCTCTTAAGTGTTAGCAGCACCCCATAGTTTTGCTTCATCTGATGATTTGATCAGTATGCTCTCTGTTCCAACACTCATCATTAATAAAGATGTTAACACCTGACCCAAAACAGATCTTTTGACAACTATTTTGTCTCATACTAGCAAAAGTAAGAACACAAGAATCCATAAGAAAACATAAATGTGGTTTATATGCTGGCACCAAAAGGAAGATAGAAGCAGACAATATTGACACAGTAACTATGAATGGAAAATTAATAGAGTTCCTGGTCTTCCACATTTACAAGAAAGGAATAGTTAGAGCTTAATAAAGAGAGGAACTTCCCAGTCTGAGAGTTCTCTAGTTATGGCTTAAGGCTTGGCCTTTATGTTTATATTTTCATTATACATATGTACTACACCATCTACATTTTGAGAACTAGATTCAAATCCTTTTCAGGTTACAAGTAAAAAAAGCTGCAGTCTTGCCTTGCTAGAATTTGAATCACAGAATCACCAGAAATTTAGACTGGACTGATAGGGGTGCTTGAGTTTTATGGGATTTCCAGAGTTCTGAGCCCAATCCTCCATGTGCTAAAAGGATTATACCTTCCCTTGCAACACTTGCAAAATTTGTTTACACTACATTGGATCCAAGTAGTTATGGCCAACCTCCGCAATTCTTGGCTATTTTTGAGAGGCCAACCTTGGTGCCAAAAAATCATGACTTAGCAACGGGCAATTTTGGTTCCCACAAATTACTTCCTTGGAGTGAAATTTGGGTGATTTTACTTAAAGCCCTGCTCTCGGCCAGTCCCTGTCTCTCTACTACCATCTGGTGGTCTATCAGATGAGCAGCCACTAAGGCACATATGCAGTTGGAGCTAATCTGTCTCCCTCAGCCAACAAAATCACTTGGGAATATAGGTGCTGGGAGGGCTGCCACACCCCCTGGCTTGAAGTGGTTTCTATCAGACAGGGTTTATGGCTTGGTTCAATGGCTCTTAGCACTCCCATTATAAAAATTGTTCCAGCATCACTGTGTGGGAACAAAGGCCCATTGACCTCAGTCAAGTGTGGCTTCAGTATGTATCTATTCAGGCAGTGAGACAGCCAGTGTGAAGGGGGGGAACGGGATACATCGAAAAGTTGCCCACATACAAAGGAATAGGGGACAAATCCAGAAGTTGTCCACATACAAATAACAATCATATGGAAAAAGTATCCCTAAAGTGTTGCTGAGGGACATTTTGCTTCTAAATTTTTGTCATTTTGTAAGAAATCAGAGAGGTTGGTAGCACTATGCTGCAACTGTTGTTTGTGTGTGGTCCTGAGGGTGACTGGCCTCTCCAAACAATCTGATGTGGCCCTACCAACATACTCCACCCTCAAGTCCTCTCATAGAGCAACCTTTTTAAACTAAGGATTGGGGGAAAGCCAACAGGTGCAGAGGAGCACATGGATCAGACACAGACATCTATTGGGGAGGTTCTGTTAATAGAGATGCTCTATGTTCTAGTCAGGAGGAAAAGATGGAAGTATGGGTTGGATCAGATGAGACACAATCAAATGAAAAAAAGTCTAACACATCAGGAAATGGCAGACAGATAAATAGTGACAAATTATTGAAATGCTTATACACAAATGCTAAAAATCTAAATAGTAAAATGGGTGAACTAGAGTGCAGTTTTAAAGGAGGATATTGATATAAAAGGCATCATAGAAACTTGGTGGAATGAGGTCAATCAATAAGACACAGTCATACCAGGGTACAAAATATAGTAAAACCTGTGTTATTTGGCACACTCAGGGATTAGGGCATTCTGGTTATCTAAAAATTCCAGTTATCTGAGGGTCCCATCAACCTAGGAAAAACCAATGGAAAATAATAGTAAAACTCTATTTTGTAATATTGGTAGTTTTGTAGTGTGAGGCAGGTGGTCTCACCATTTCTATTTTGAGTTAAAGATGATTAATACTTCTTAAATAAAAAATTGTCAAGCCAATGATGGTAAACCAAGCCAGGCCTGTGTGCCTGAAGATGTGACAGTATTGTAGCTGGGGCAATGCCGATTAACAAAGTTTTCTGATTAACAGAGTGCCGGATAACAAAGGTTTCACTGTATATTGAAAGGACAGAACAGGTCGTTCTGGTGAGGGAGTGGCACTATATGTGAAAGAAAATGTAGAATCAAATGAAGTAAGAATCTTAAATGAGGCAAAATGTTCCATAGAATCTTTATGGATAATAATTCCATGCTCCAATAATAAGAATATAGCTGTAGGGATATATTATCAACCACCTGATCAGGACAATGATAGTGACTATGAAACGCTAAGTGAGATTAGAGAGGCTGTCAAATTAAAAAACTTGATAATAGTGGGGGATTTCAACTATCCCTATATTGACTGGGTACATGTCACCTCAGGATAGGATGCAGAGATAAAAAAATGACTGCTTCTTGGAGCAACTGGTTCTGAAACCCACAAGGGGAAAGGCTATTCCTGATTTAGTCCTAAGTGGAATGCAGGATCAGGTTTGAGAGATAAATATAACTGGACTGTTTGTAAATAGTGACCATAATGTAATAAAATTTAACATCCCTATGGTAGGAAAAACACCTCAGCAGCCCAACACGGTGGCATTTAATTTCCAAAAGGGGAACTATACAAAAACTAGCCAATAGCCCATCATAAGACAAAGTAAAGTAAATTGTCATAGGATAAGAGGGAAGGTCCTTTCATGGATTGATAACTGATTAAAAGACAGAAAACAAAGGGTAGAAATAAATGGTAAGTTTTCAGAGTGAAGAGAGGTAACTAGTGAGGTTCCCCAAGGGTCAGTCCTGGGACCCATCCTATTCAACTTATTTATAAATGATCTAGAGAAAGAGGTAAACAGAGAGGTGGCAAAATTTTCAGATAATACCAAACTGCTCAAGATAGTTGAGACCAAAGAACTGTGAAGAGCTTCAAAAAGATCTCACCAAACTAAGTGATTGGGCAACAAAATGGCAAATGGAATTTAATGTTGATAAACGTAAAGTAATGCACATTGGAAAAAATAATCCCAACTATATATACAATATGATGGATACTAATTTGGCTACAACTACTCAAGAGAGAGATCTTGGAGTCATTGTGGATAGTTTTCTGAAAACATCCACACAGTGGCAGTGAAAAAAGCAAGTAGAATGTTAGGAGTCATTTAAAAGGGGATAAAGAATAAGACAGAAAATATCTTATTGCCTCTTTATAAAAGAGGGTTTCACACCTTTTGTCTGGCAGCCTCCATACAGGGCAGTGCACAGACACTGTTTCACATTGGGCACATAACCAGGCCCTTGCTGGGCAGCACATGCTGGTGCTAGAGGCTACCGCAGTGGGCAATGGCATGCTATCAAGTCTCAGCTGCTAAACAATGGGCAGAATGCAGGGGTGGCAACTGAAGGCTCAGTACTATTTTTCTAAACAGATACAGTTTATTTGTAAAGCAGCATGTGTTTCTTTGTTCAGGTGAATAGATATAATAAATGCCAGTGTGCCGTGTTTTACTTGATTATAGGAAAAGGGATTTTAATTTAATTAAAAATGTATCATGTAAAAAATGGCTCACCCACACATGCAGCAAGAGTATCATACTGATAGCACCAGGAACTAAAGACTTACGGCATAGGTGAAAAAAATGCATGTAGTAAGTTACATGTAGAAAGCAGTCAGCCATCCTCAATTTAAAACCATTCAGTTGCTGGTGATTTCTGGAGGCTAAGGCAGAGATGTCTCTCAGCAGAGATAGAAAACCTAGAAAGCACCTCAGTGGAGCCTCTCTGCCAAGAATACTTCAGTTAAAATGCTGAAGTCCCACTACAGGTAGTCAACTGGAGTAACTGGGTGGTAGCAACTCTTTTCACTCCTTGATATTCCTCTGTTGTAATCTTCTCCTGCACAGCTTGCCATCCCTCCACATTGGAGAGGGCCCTGCACTGGTCCACCCCCTCACCCCAGAAATGCATTGGTTCCAATGCCAGGGGCCCTCAGCATGTGCAGATTTTTCCTATTTTTATTCATACACATTCCACTCGAGATAATTAGGCTGCCTCTCTTTATTGTCCCCCTAAAGCACATTATTTTAAGTATAAAAATATCCTTTCTTTGATAGGATAATGAGTCTTGTGGATAAGGGAGAAGCAGTGGATGTGGTATACCTAGGCTTTAGTAAGGCATTTGATACGGTCTCTCATGATATTCTTATCAATAACTAAGCAAAATACAACTTAGATGGGGCTACTAAAAGTTGGGTGCATAACTGGCTGGATAACCATACTCAGAGAGTAGTTATTAATGGTTCACAATCCTACTGGAAAGGTATAACAAGTGGGGTTTTGCAGGGATCTGTTTTGGGACCGACTTTGTTCAATATCTTCATCAACGATTTAGATATTGGCATAGCAAGTACACTTATTAAGTTTGCAGTTGATACCAAGCTGGGAGGGGTTGCAGCTGCTATGGAGGACAGGGTCATAATTCAAAATGATCTGGACAAATTGGAGAAATGGTCTGAGGTAAACAGGAAGAAGTTTAATGCAAAGTGCTCCACTTAGGAAGGAACAATCAGTTTCACACATACAGAATGGGAAGCGACTGTCTAGGAAGGAGTACAGCAGAAAGAGATCTAGGGGTTATAGTGGACCACAAGCTAAATATGAGTCAACAGTGTGATGCAGTTGCAAAAAAAGCAAACATGATTCTGGGATGCATTAACAGGTGTGTTGTGAGCAAGACACGAGATCTCTGCGCTGCGCTGGTTAGGCCTCAGCTGGAGTATTACGTCCAGTTCTGGGCATCGCATTTCAAGAAAGATGTGGAGAAGTTGGAGAGGGTCCAGAGAAGAGCAACAAGAATGATTAAAGGTCTAGAGAACATGACCTATGAAGGAAGGCTGAAAGAATTAGGTTTGTTTAGTTTAGAAAAGAGAAGATTGAGGGGGGACATGATAGCGGTTTTCAGGTATCTAAAAGGGTGTCATAAGGAGGAGAGAGAAAACTTGTTCATCTTGGCCTCTGAGGATAGGAGAAGAAGCAATGGGCTTAAACTGCAGCAAGGGAGGTTTATGTTGGACATTAGGAAAAAGTTCCTAACTGTCAGGGTAGTTAAACACTGGAATATATTGCCCAGGGAGGTTGTGGAATCCCCATCTCTGGAGATATTTAAGAGTAGGTTAGATAAATGTCTATCAAGGATGGTCTAGACAGTATTTGGTCCTGCCATAAGGGCAGGGGACTGGACTCAATGACCTCTCATGGTCCTTCCAGTCCTAGTATTCTATGAATCTATAAACTTAAAAACCAACAAATAGTCTGGTAGCACTTTATAGACTAATAAAACATGTAATAAAACATAGCCCCATAGCATAGCCCACTTCTTCAGATGACCGAAGTTTTATTTTAAGTGTCCTGTTTCTCATGTTTCTTCCTGTAATTCCCTTTATTTACACAAATGTAGGTATCCCAGAATGCCTCATATACATCTGTGATATCACTTACACCATTGTATGCAATGAGACTTGTGATCTCTAATGTGTTCAGCAAAAAAGTGCCAGGTAGAGTTCACATAGGAGTGAATTTCTGTACCGAATGCTCCTCCTAGTTTCTAGAAGTTTAGCATGTAAATGTGGAATTAACTCAGTTTTAATCTATTTAATGATCCGATGATTTTAATAAGTCTCTGTTTAAAAAGTACTTTTGCAGGTATATTTGTGAACACTAGAACATATATAACAACGAGCTGATATTACCTGTCCCACGGAGTTTGAAACCAGTTCAAATGGACTCTGAGTGGGATTTTCAAAAAAATGCCCATCACTGACCAAATTCTGTTCCCATTGAAGTTGATGGGGAATATTTCCATCAGCTTTCCTGAGAGAATAGTCTAGTGCTATGCATGTTTGAAAACCAAAGTGACTCTTGGTGTTCAAGAAGAGAAAGTATCTCACTGATTCCAGAGTGACCTAGGGTATGTCTACACTTCAGGAAAAAGTTGAATTAACATATTCAACTTCAGCTACATTAATAGTGTAACCGAAGTTGAAGTAGCTTACCTCAGCTTTTGGTGGTTTTTTACACTGCATTAAGTCGAAGGAAGAACATTCTTCCTTCAACTTCCTTTACTCCTCGTGAAAGCAGGGTTACTGGCATTGACCAGCATATCCCTCTCACTTCGAATTAGCTACCTTAACTAGACCTCTAATTCTAATCCTGGAAGATTGATAGTGGCAGCTTTGATCTTCCTTTGTAGTGAAGACGTATCCCTAGTGTTTTCCGCCCAAATGCAGGCAATGCTACAGTTGGCCAAATTCAATGAAGTGCAATACTCAACAGGCAGAGCATGCAGAACAACAGATCATATGGACTGGGATGAAGGAGTGAAGGATATCAAAGGCAATGAAAGATTAGATAATGGAAAGACAGCAGTGGAGGAAAGAAGGGGAAAGATTTGTATAATGCAAGTTGTTAAGAGACAATAAGGAAGAACAGAGAAGAAATATATCAGGCAAGAAGAAAGACAATCAGTAGAGAAGAGATAAACAAGAGAAGGGACAACAGGACATCATAAGGGAGGGAGAAGGATCAGAAAGAAACGTCATAGTGAGAGGAGGCAAAAGAAGAGATGAGAGAATTAGGGATAGAAGGCAGGCAGTGAGAACAAAACTCTAGATATGCAAGAGGAAAGACCACGGAAGAGAAATTAAAAGAAATTAAAAGGAAACATCAGTGGAAGGAAAAGAGAGTTGGGATGAATGGAGTAATAAAAGAGCAGTGGAAAGGAAAAGAGTAGAGGTAGAGATTGGGAGGAGAAAAAGAGGGGAAACAAATTCTTGCATGTCGGTCTCTGGCAGTATTAGCTGTTTCTAGGAAACTGATTGAGAGAGTTTTGCCTGGGTTAACTATGTGGGATTGACACTTTAGGAACCAGGAAGTGACTGGGAAGCACAATTTAACTGACACAAGTGAAATCAAATGAAAATAATAAGACAAAAGAGAAGAGGAAAAGTTCTGTGTACCTTTTGGCTGTTTCTACACTGGGCCACTTATTCCGGAAAATCAGCCGCTTTTCCGGAATAAGCTGCAAGCTGTCTACACTGGCCCTTGAATTTCTGGAAAAGCAACGATGCTCTACTGTACAAAATCAGCCGCTATTCCGGAAAAACTATTCTGTTCCCACTCGGGCATAAGTCCTTATTCTGGAACACTGTTCCGGAAAAGGGCCAGTGTAGACAGCCCAGTAGTCTTTTCCGGAAAAAAGCCCCGATCGCGAAAATGGCGATCGGGGCTCTTTTCCGGAAAAGCACGTCTACATTGGCCACAGATGCTTTTCCGGAAAAAGGGCTTTTCCGGAAAAGCAGCCTGCCAATGTAGACGCTCCTTTTCCGGAAATACTGAAAACGGAATAGTATTCCGTTTTAAGCATTTCCGGAAATTCATGCCAGTGTAGACACAGACATTGGCTTTAGAATGGAGAACAGCTCTTCTTCTGTGATCTCCTTAGGAAAGACCCCAGCACTTTTCCCCACAATACTGAAATAGATTAAAGATTGACAGTCTGCAGAGGCAAGTCACACTGCTAATGGGATTTAGAGCTCTACACAGCTACATGTTATCAGAAATAGCTAGTTCAGTAATGACTGAACATTGTTACCTTCGGCTGATGGTTCAGGACTGTAATGAATTTGTGGTTTCAGTCCCATTGCAGCTGGATAGGAATCCACATAAAGATAACCACCATCACAGCTGTTGTTGAAAGACTTGTTGACAATCTTAGCAAAAAAGATAAGGAACAAATAGCACAAAAATGAATTGCGTTCCAGTCCCTGAAGCAGCTGCTCCAGCTCTGATAGTGTCTTCTAGAAGGGTAGTAGAGAGAAGCTTGTTTTGCTGTCACCTATAGTATACCTGTTCTGGAGCATTGTGTGTTGAAAACTATGTTAAAATTGCAAACTCACTTTACATTTCATGGGATTTTCCCAACCCTGCTTGAGGGCTAAGGGACTCTAGAATGAAGTTAGTCAGCTGTCAAACAGCCTGGGTAAAATGGGGTGACTTGTGACTCTGTTTTAGGAACTCTCACTATATATTTTGGGGGTCCTTTGTATTATCATTCTGAATTCTAATAAATAGTATTGGAATGCAACACTTCGGGAGAATATTTTGGTTTATATTTACTGCTATGTGTAGTATATGTCATGAAATATAACATAGAGAACTTTCGTATAAAGGTGCTATAAATCCACTGCCTTCAAGAAGCGCTACAGTTCAGACATAAACACAAAATTCATTCCTTACAGTAAATTCCACTTCTTCACATGCCAGCTCTTTTTCTTTTCTCTCTCCTGCATTCCATTCAATGAATTGAAGAGGAAAAGCCATTAGGGTTTTGTTTCTGGACACGCAATGAATGTCTAAGGAGCTTTTCACTCCCTGATTAGATAAAGCTATATTTTGAAAATGAGGCTACATGAGGTTTGAGAGAAAGCATGAGCTAATATCTATACCCCTAAAATATTAATCAGAAGACCAGGTTCTCATTCCAGCTTCTTCAGACTTTCTGAGTGATCTGTACAAGTCACTTCACTCTACGCAATAACCAAGCTTGTTATTCTGAAATAGTGGGTTGGTTCTTTCAAAATCTGTACTCCTGCTTACTTTGGAGAATAAGCGTATTTTGAAATAGTTATTTCAAGAGTTATTATTTCAAATTTAGTTATTTTGAAATAATTTCCTAGTGTAGATATGCCCTAAAGGATCCTGTTACATTTCTCTGCGACTAAGTTATTTATTTGTTAAATTCTGTAGGACTTTTCGATATGGGTTACTATATATATCTGAACTAGCTACTTAAGCAGCAATTTACTGGTTAAATAGTAGATAGTAGCACAAACACAGGTAAAGAGACAGTCCCTGCCCTGAACCACAGATCACAGATGTGTCCATATATTAGTTATGGGCTATGAAGATTTTTTCATTGGAGTGGCCATACTTGACTGGGTAAAGTCCAACCCCGTTTAATATTAACTGGGAGTGGCCTGTATAAAATGAACTAATGACCAAATTTCAATTACAATTTCCCAGCATGTAAACTGTAATCACAACTTGAAAGGAGCTTCCTCTTTGTTGGCAGCTGTTATTATTTATTGATTTGTATAGCACCCAGATTGCTACTGTGGCCCAAAAGGGCTTACAGTCTATCTAGAACAGTGGTTTTCAAACTTTTTTTCCAGTGACCGAGTTGAAGAAAATTGTCGATGCCTGTGACCATAATTTGACTAGACTGTGGGCTCCGAGGTGAGGCTGAGGATGAGAGCTATGGGGTATAGTGAGGGGTGAGGGGGCTTACCTTGAACTGTTAGTTGTGCAGTGGGGGTGCTAAGGCCTCTCCTGGCACCATAGATCATGCTATGTCCCAGAAGCAGCCAGCATTAGGTTCCCAGCCAATGTCAGTGCAGAGCTAGTGCTCAGGGCAGGGGCAGTGCATGGAGCCTTGTGAGCTCTTCTCCTCCCTGCCCTTCCCCTTCCCCCTCCCCCCCCAACTAGGAGGTGAGCCTTTGTTACCACACCTGGGGCACAGCACAGTCTGCGGTGCCAAGACAGGCAGGTTGCCTGCTTTAGCTCCCCCACTGGTCACCTGATCCCCCTGCTGCAGTGAGAGCCAGTGCCTGACATTCATGACCCAGTACTGGGTCACGACCCATAGTTTGAAAACCACCAATCTGGAGAAAGTAAACAGTGTACAAACCCATCACAGGGACGATAGAAAAGCAGTGTCTTTTGGGTGCAGCTTCATAAAGAAAAAAGGTGTATTCATAACTCAAGTTAGCTAACTTGAATCAATGAATGTGAGGTAAAATCGCAAGGGAGTTTGTAATTTTCACATAAGTTAAGATGGTGGGGAAGCTGTGGGTTTATCCTGACCTGCTAATTTATATGGAAAATATAAGGTAATGTGAGTTAAGAATACATTTTTTTCTACTAGTGAAGACAAGGCCTTAGTGCAGTAATAATCAGACTGAGGCTCTGGAGCTGCATGTGGTTCTCTAGTGTATCTCCTTCAGCTTTTTGCAACACATCCTATGAAACCACTGTGTGATTTAATTATTAACCATTCAGAATGTTTTTACTATATTCTTAGCCAATTGTAAGGGTACGTCTCCTCAGCAGGGCTAAAGTCGAATTAAGCTACCCAACTTCAGCTACATCAATTCTGTATCTTAACTCAAAATAGCTTAACTCAGCTTTAGGCGTTGTCTACACAGCAGGAAGTCAAAGGAAGAACATTCTTCCTTTGACTTCCCTTACTCCTTGTGAAATGAGGATTACCATGAGTCAGAGTAAGAAGTCCTCCATCTTAACATTATTTCAAAATAAATGCTTGTAATGTAGATACACTCTTTGTTATTTTGGAATAACATCAGTTATTCTGAAATAAATCTGTATAGAAGTACCCTAACTGATAAAATAATAATACTTGGTCAATCATTTTGCTGTGAGAATAATATATATATAAACTATTCCCCTGTCATACTGTTTAAATATGAATATATAGTATTGTAATTAATGAGCCAACAAATTCACACTGCTGTGGGTCTTTTGGGTAATGCTAATTTGGCTCCTGAACCACTGAAGTCTGAGTAACATTCCTTAGTGTTAAAGCTAAGCATTATCACACCTGCTCAGCAAAGAACTTAAGTATGTTCTTAAATTAGGCATGTGAGTTTAGTGGGATTACTCCTAGTAAATGTGGGTATGTTTTAGAATGCCATGATTTTGGCTTATATTTTATTTGTAAAGAAATGTAACACTTTAGTCATCTAGTGGTATCTCTTCACTTAGTGATAGAGATGCAGCCATGCAGCCATGGTGTAGCTGAAACAAAAGACAGAACTATGTAGCACTTTAAAGACTAACAAGATGGTTTATTAGGTGATGAGCTTTCGTGGGCCAGAGGGTTTTTGCGGAAGAAGCATAGGTGCCCTGGTGGCCATTCTGTTAATGGCAATCAGAGCTTTCTTGAGAGAGAGCATCCATGCAGTGTGGATGCTCTTTTGCGCAAAAGCGCATCGCTTTTCCAATGAGCTTTTGCAGTGTGGACATGCTCTTGCGCAAGACGTTTTTGTGGAAGTTCTCTTCGGCAAAAAGCTTCTTGCACAAGAAGCCTGCAGTCTAGATGTAGCCTGAGAGTAGAAAAGCATGTGCTTTGACTGGCATAGAGATGGACCCAATGTCTTACTGAAGCTGAATCTCACTATAAAAGAGCCTTCAAGTTTGAGGTTAACCAGTATGCACTGATGAAGTCTGCATGAGCCATGTCTCTTCTCTGGATAAATTGAACATTTCAGTTTTCAGTTACATTAATCCAGAACTTACCATGTATCATAACATCTCTGAAAGAAAAAATAGTAAAATGTATATATTGTACTTCAGGTTAGCAATATAGTTCATATTTAGTGATAAGTTCCTTTGGATGAAGGTGGTGTTTTTAGTTTGGACAATCATCATTAAAAGAAGAATTTTTCCAAATCTTCACAAAAGAATGTGGGTGGGAGAGGAAACTACTGAAGTTTTTTTCTGTTCTGTTTGGGGGAAAGCTCTTTGAACCATAGTGTAAGATATTAGTTGAATAAACTCTTGCTAAACTGCACATTATTATAAGAAAAACATCCATGAAGCTTAAATAAATAGCTTGTACAGTCAGGGTCAAATTATTTTATTATTATTTTTAATCAGCTGATCTGGCAGTAGTCATCTTTTGTATTTTTTAATTATTATTTTTGCATGGGTCTTTTGAGTCCAAAATCAATATCGACTCCTGCTGTCCCAGCTTATTAAGCTGCCATCAGTGTTGCTGGCAGCAGTTTCCTGTAGCACATTTAGTAAATTGGATGCTAGATACACTCTGTCCACTAGACAAGCTTATTTTCTAGATGTACCCACTTTATTCAGTAGTAAAATGAGTAACAGTACAAGCCTTATAAACAGGTTTCAAAATTCCTTCACTTGCCACTTGTGAGAGTAGTTAAAATCTTGTGTAATAAAATAATTGTGATACACCTATTTTGCATCTTCTAATTATATTAATTTTGAAGTACAACAGACAAGCTGTGTGATCCTTTCTCCACTTGTTGTGAGTTTGATTATCAGAGGGGCCTTGTCCCAACCTCTTTTTGTATTTGAACATATAAGCCTTATGCACACAGTTTTCAAGCATTAATACTGGCACATTTGATAGAGTCACATCTTCTAGTATTAGTGCTTGTAAAATGAAAGTGCAGGTATTTGCATGCCCATTGTTCCTGCAAATTAGGATCCATCATTTTAATGATGCCAGGGATTTGTAGACAGCTACTTGAAATGCAACTATAAACTTATGATTTTTTAAATCTCTATGTATCATCTATACAAGCATTATAGTGCTGAAATCAGTATATGAAAGACTTTTCTAAAAGCCTACAGCTTTGTCTACTTAAGAACAAACCACTGTGAGAACATTCTTAGGCTATGTATACACTATGAGATTATTTCAAAATAAGTTATTTTAATATAACTCCCAAAATAGCTATTTCAAAATAAGCTTATTCCCTAAGGGCATATTTAGATTACGCTAGACTTTCGAAAGAGGATATGCAAATTCCATGGGAATCCCATGGAATTTGCATATCTTCTTTAGAGCTCACTTTCAAAAGCAGGACTTTTGAAAGTGAAAGTAATTAAGACACGGTTTTGTCGGCGAACCCTCCCGTTTGTCGACAAGCCACGTAAGCCTCATTTTTTAAGGAAAAGCGGCTTGTCGACAAACGGGTGGTCTTGCCGACAAAACCTCATCTTAATTACTTTAACTTTAAATTACTGCCACTTTCAAAAGTGAGCTCCAAAGAAGATATGCTAATTTCCACAGAATTTGCATATCTTCTTTCAAAGGTCTAGCATAGTCTAGATATGCCGGAAGGAAAGCAGGAATTATTGTTTCAAAATAACCAGCTCCTTATTTAGAAATAACAGATTTGGTATTGTGGATGCTCTGTTGTTATTTCAAAATAAGGGGAGTTATTTTGAAATAACTCCCCAGTGTAGACATGCCCTTATTTCAGTTCCGTTTCAGGTTTATTTTAGTTTAGTTTATGTTGATTAGAAATCAGTTTAAGTAAAAGTCAAATAAGCTACTCATTCTTTGAAATAAGTCTCCAAATGGAAATGTGCAATGGTTTAATGTCAAGAAAAAGATTAAATTACAGTAGTGCTGCTTACAAAGCCTGTTAGGGGCAAATCAAACCTGCATGCATAGAGATACCTTGGAGGAGGATAAGAAAAGGCCATGGAAACTCACCTTGTACAATTTCTGTCATATTGCAGCCTCAGAGAGAGGGGATAGAGACTATGCTGAGGAGACTTGGCCTCCCAATCCCGCTGATCTCTGGGATAAATGAGAAAGGAACTCTTGGTTCCAAAGACAAACCTCGTGAGGGAACAGGATGGATCTGTGGTCCCCTAAATGGAGGGGATGTTCAGAGCCTAAATTTGGAGACACTTTCAGCCCAAGTATTTAATTAATGGGATAATGAAGGGCTCAGTCCCATGAGATGGAATCATTAAGGGCTGGACCTAAATTCTGTATAAGTAATTGACCCTAACAGGAAGATATATGAGCATAATACAGTGGCTATTCTACCTATGAAAGAAAGAGCACAGCCTGAAAGAATAAAAGTAATGCTTAGCCCTTAGTTATTGTTTTCATTTGCCCGGCTCAAAGCACTTTGCAGAAAATATATGTCTCAATACATGAATTGTATGGATGAGGAACCTGAAGCACAGATGACTTGGTCACTCAGGCCAGTGATTGAGCCAAGATTAGAACCCAGATCTCCTGAGCACACTTTGGTAATTTTAAAAAATGAAATTATTTAGAAATAAAGTATTTCAAGGGGACTATAATTAATCATGCTCATTGATCATTTTAGGTTTTTAACTTAAAGTATCCATTAATGAAAACAATTACGCACTCCAGAGTCTGTGTTTGGCATGGGGCATGGTGAGAATCCCACATTGTGTTAATACTGAGTGAGGAACTTGCAGCCTGTGTAAGTTACTCAGGGTACGTCTATACAGCGAAACTATTTTGGGATCCTGGAAGGATCCCAAAATAGCTACCCTGCATCTTTTTAACGTGCCCTCTATTTCAAGATAGGTCTCAAAATAGGGGACGTGCTATTTCGACATCCCTGTAACCCTTGTTCCATGAGGGTTAAGGGATGTCTCGAAATAGCACGATATTTCAAAATTTGGCACTGTGTAGACACACCAAATTTCAAAATATGCTATTTTGAAATTCAATCAAAATAAGATACAAAATTTGCTTTGCTAAAAGTGTGTATCTTATTTTGAGTTTAGGGTACTGTGTAGACACATCCTCCCTGAGGGCCAAACCGTCACCTACATATGAGCATTTCCATTAACTTTAGTGGGGATGCACAGCTGCATCCTCAAGCAGAATTTGGTCTTCAATTGCTTAGAAAATAGCATGCATAAGGTGACAGGTTTGCACATCTTACCTAGATCTCATCATTTGATTTTTTTCTTTGTACCACAGTATTGTTTTTATGCATCAGCCAAGATCAAAATCGCTGTGTGCTAGATGCTACACAAACACACAGGAACCAATAGTGCCAACTGCAATAGCATATAAAATAGATAGTGACTTCCTATGTAGAATTCTTCTGCAGAAACCAATTATTATGCTATACCCAGTGTTTGCCCAAGCTTAAGGAGCACCTGTTAGCATTTCCAGCTTTGAACACAGCAACTGAGCAGTGACTGTCTGAGTGATATATTGCTTTTCTGTCACCCCAAAGTTGTCCTGGATTTAAGAAACTTACTTGAGTGCGATAAACCTATAAAATTTCACATATTAAATCTTTATAAGCCAGAGCCTTCAATTCTGCATGGCTACACGCCAGGAGCCCTGCTGCCTCCAGGCTTTTGCCCCCACTAATCCCAGCCAGGTATAGAGGGCAGCTATCTCAAGTTTTCACCTCCCATTTCCCACAAGGAGCAAGAGTCAGATGCCTGAGCTTTTCAGCTCCATGAGTGGGAAGTAGGGAGTCAGGAGACCCTGCTTTCTTGTCAGTTTCAAGGCCCTAGCCCAAAGTCAAACTAAGTAACACAGTCTCTGGAGTGTGGGATTGTGGGTTTGAGCCTCCCCTTGCCCATGAAGCATAGACACTGCATTGCCTTAACTATATCAACATAAGCTCTATGCCTCTTGTGGAGTTATGATGTCCAGGTAATAGGGCATTTACATCAGTGGGACAAGGCTGACATAATTTGGTTGATATATGCTTTATGTTGTGTAAACCAGGCCAGAGTCTCAACTGGTTAATTTTCAGCTACTTTTAAAGATAAATATTAATAGTTTCTGAAATCACTCATTACGTAAAGAACATCTGCAGCAGGATGAATCAATTTGAACAGATTCATTCTCTTCCCCTTATTTATTAAGGGGGAAAAGTTTCATTTTAACGTATAACATGTTTGCTTTGTATTCATTTTTTTCCATTAATACAGTAGTGTTAAAAATATAGTAGCATGCCAAATAGTGTTTCTAGTTATATGAAATTGCTTCATGGTTAAAATAAGGATGTCTTAATTATAGTTTTTCAGAATATTATGTGTTTTAATAATATATCTAAAATATACATGTGTTTATTATGTGGAATGCTTCTATTTATTAAAGAATCAGAAAACACAGGATTCTGTCTGCTGACAGGAGAATATCTTATTGTCCTTATATAAATCCATGGTACGCCCACATCTTGAATACTGCATACAGATGTGGTCTCCTCATCTCAAAACAGATATACTGGCATTAGAAAAGGTTCAGAGAAGGGCAACTAAAATGATTAGGGGTTTGGAATGGGTCCCATATGAGGAGAGATTAAAGAGAATAGGACTTTTCAGCTTGGAAAAGAGACTAAGGGGGATATGACAGAGGTATAGAAAATCATGAGTGGTGTGGAGAAAGTGAATAAGGAAAAGTTATTTACCTGTTCTCATAATATAAGAACTAGTGGCCACCAAATGAAATTAATGGGCAGCATGTTTTAAAAAAAAGGAAGTTTTTCTTCACACAGCACATAGTCAATCTGTGGAACTCCTTGCCTGAGGAGGTTGCGAAGGCTAGGACTATAACAGGGTTTAAAAGAGAACTAGATAAATTCATGGAGGTTAAGTCCATTAATGCCTATTAGCCAGTATGGGTAAGGAATGGTGTCACTAGATTCTGTTTGTCAGAGGGTGGAGATGGATGGCAGGAGAGAGAGAGTGCTTGACCATTACCTGTTCAATTCACTCCCTCTGGGACACCTGGGATTGGCCACTGTCGGCAGACAGGGTACTGGGCTGGATGGACCTTTGGTCTGACTCAGTATGGCCATTCTTATCTTCTTGTGTTCTTATGTTCCCTGAATAGTAACTGAAACCAAAGCAACAAAAGTAGTTGTAATTCACTCTACGCAGCAGGACTTAACTTGAAATAAGCTACGCAAGTTGAACTACGTCAATTGCATAGCTTATTTTGAAATAACTTATTTCAAAATGGGGAGCATCTATACAACACTTATTTTGAAACAGAACACTCTTCCTCTGACTTCCCTTACTTCTCGTACAATGGGGGTTACAAGAGTCGAAGTAAGAAGTCCTCCAGCTTGACAGTATTTTGACATTATTATGAAAATAACTGCCTGCTGTATAGACATGGACTAAGTTATTTTTGCAAGAATACTAGTTATTTTGAAATAATGTTGCTGTGTGGACTATCCTTTGTTAATTATTTTGTTACAAGTCTGTGGATGGACACTTGTTTCAAGAAAAGACCACCCTATTCTGTGTATGTTGATTTTTTATTAATGTAAATGATTTTTAACTAATTCAAACACAATATATTGAAATTGGACACAGAGTTTAATCTAAAACTCTAGTTTCTACAAAGGCTTGCATCAAAATAATTAAAAGTGTGATTTATAACTCCTTGAGGGCATGTGTACACTAAAAAATTATTTCAAAATAATTTATTTTGAAATAATAACTCCTGAAATAACTATTTCAAAATAGCATATCCACACTACAAGGAAGCCTTGAAATTAGTCCGAGGCAGGCTCCCTTAATGTGGGTGCACTACCTCGACTTTGAGCCCCAGGAAGCACTGGGGAGAAATTACTTTGAATGACTCTGGGGAGTCGTTATTTTGAAATAGCAGCAGTGGAGCATCCACAGTACCGCTATTTAAGGTTGCCAGATGGTTTAACAAAAAATACTGAACACCCCCCCTGCCAAAAAAAAGCAACCAGCTCCCCTCCCCCCCAAAAAACCAAACCCCACAGGAAAAAATTCTGTCAGAGCAGGTGAAAAAGGAGGAGACCAAAGTTGGTAAGCAAAAGCAAAAGCAAAAAAAAAGGGGGGGGGGGGAGCCAAAGTTGTTAAGCAAAAATTGCACCACTCCCTCCAGTTTGGGAGCACACACTAACCGGCAATGCACCTACCCCTCTCCATGAGCCAGGCCCCCCTTACGTCCTCCCATCCCAAGGCATCCCCAGCATCGGGAGCCTCTGCCCCAATCAAATCTCCGCCTTCCCCCTCTGCAAAGCCAGGCACAGAGGAACAATCTGACTTGTAAAGTGGCTGCTCCTGCCGCCTGGCCCGGCTGCCTCGGCTCCTATTGTAGAGAGAGGGAGGCATCACATGGCCAGCTCCTGGTCTCTGCTGGTCACGTGGTCCAGAGTAGGATGCGCTCCGCTCCCAGCCCAGCCCAGTGCCCCCTTAGTGTGGCACCTGGGACGTGCCCCCTCTTGTTCCCCCCCTTCATTAGACTCTGCCGGGCTCCTCAGTCCCCAGCCCCTGCCAGATGTGGCAGGGGAAAATTGTTACTGCCGGGCTTCCATCCCAGGGGAACAGGAGACACATGTCCGGTATTTCCTGGGTTTTTTTTACCAGACAGAGCCCGCAAATACCGGACTGTCTGGGTGAAAACTGGACACCTGGCAACCCTACTGCTATTTCAAAATAACTATTTTGATATAAGCATCATTCCTAGTGAAAAGCAGGAGTTATTTCAAAATAACCAGCCCCTTATTTTGAAATAACGTGCTTGGTAATGTGGATGCTCTACTTGTTATTTCTAAATAAAGGGAGTTATTTCAAAATAACTCCCTAATGTAGACCAGGGCTTAATGATTTCAGTTCCAATTCCCATGTAAATAGGTCCTTAAAGTCCATCAGAAAGGAAATCCTTCCACGGTTCTTTTGAAGAAAAACCCACAAAAAAATGAGGAATACAGGATCTTTCACACAAAGTTTTTTTTTTTTTTCTGAAAGAACCACATCTAGATGGCGGTTTCACTTTCAAAATACCCTTTTTTCGAAAGACCACTGTGATGTGATTATGCAAATGAAGCGTGGGATATTTAAATCCCTGCTTAATTTGCACTTTTGATTTGCCTAATTTACATCCCTTTTTTGACAGAGGGATGTAGTTTAGACATACCCTTAGGGATACATTAAAGCTAAATAAAAGCACAGAGCACTAAGAGCATTGGTGGCTGTAAACCAACTTTATGGGACCATGGGAAGTTTTGCCACAACCATGATAAGTGAACATCTGGCTAACTAAAATAATATTGGCGCATGGATGTAGCTGGACCAGAGCATGCCGGACTAGAGAGGTCCAACCTGTACATCTTAGTTATTATTAGATCAAGTTCAGAAGTTCCAATACTGTATATTTTAATTAAGAATTCTAATATAATTTATTCTGTAATATGCATGCCTGCCTTCTCTTTTTTCTTTATTTATTAAAATGAGGTAAAATAATAAGAAATTCTACAGGATATGATTACTCATTAATGGCTCTTCTGTCCAGTTTGCTTGTTAGTTATGTTGCAATAGGACCACAAGAGGGCAGTATTCCTTTTTGCCTCTGCCTGCATTACTGGCCTTTCTCAGAGGCTTTTCCTCTGGTAAAAGGAGATCAGGTTGTATGAGACTCCATGCAGCGGGCTAAAGCCATAGCCATACTTGGTAGCAGGATGCCCGACACGTAAAGTTATCCACCTTATTTTAGTACATGGACATAGAGTTTAGGCCTGACCGGTTTCAGTATTCAGCGGCTGTGGAGAAGTGACATCTGGCTGCTGCTAATTAGCTGTGGACATCCCTTGCTCACCTACTAATGCCAGTGTTGGCCAGATGCTGTCTGAGTGGGGAGGTGACTGACCTGAAAGCAAACAGCTTTCTGCTTGCAAGTAAAGAGAGCATTTCCGCACTGCTTTGGGGTTAAACTCTGAGGAGACAGAACTAAAGAAGTCCTCAGGGGTCTCCTAATTAGCATATGTGGAAATGACATCCTAAGCAGGGAGTTTTTGGCTGGGTAGTTAATATATGAGTTCTATTTCTTCCAAGTAAATTACTCTGCTTCATTTTTGTTCTTTTAATTTATTTTAGGTGTCCCACTCCTGGCTGTGATGGCTCTGGGCACATTACTGGGAATTATGCTTCACATCGAAGGTATGTAAAGAAAGTTTTTGGTCTTTATAAATCATGTATCTTTCAAGCATATATACTGGATTACAATTGAGGAAAGGGAGCTGGAGTGGGTGAAGAATGTGTCACCTGTGACAGATTCAAACTATTATTATCATTTGCATTGGGTGCTGAAAAAACTGCACTTACTGCTCAATATAATAATAGTATAATCCCATTCCCAGAAGAGGAGACACTATGGTAGTATAGTAAATAAGGAGTGAGTAGATAGTGCCCCCCTCCCCATTATGTGTATGAAACACTGTAAGGTAAGAAGAGCTGCTTTATATTTAGTGACAGGGACTGTGACTCAGGCTTGGCTATCTGCTCACAGAGGTGCAAATCAGCAGGAATTCTATTGAAGCCAGTAGAAAAATCACAGTGTAAAACTCGTATAAGTGAGAAAGATAGTTTAAAATCAAAACATCAGTTAAACAAGTATGAAGGAATCTGCTACACCACTGAGTTCAGGAAAAATGACAACTCACAATAGTTGATTCATTTAAGAAACTGATCTAATTTAAAAAATAAAGATTCCTTAACAAGGATAATGTGTAAAAATTTTAAAACCACCTCAGTAACTTAGGAATCATAATCACATTTTCAAAAGTGACTGAGGGACAGATATTCAAAGATATGTGAGCACCTAATGATACATATAAGTAGGATTTTAAAGTCTAGCTGCTTTTTAAAAATTCCACTAGGGACCTAACTCCATCTTTAGACATATAAATACATTTTAAAATGTGGTTTGTAGGACTCTAATTTTCATTGAAAGTCAGTAAGATAGGCCTGATCTGCATTAGCAATTTACATTGGTGTAACTACATCTTTCAGGGGTATGAAAAACCCAAAATCCTGAGAGAAGTAGCTATACTAACATAACCTCTGAAGTATACAGATTTATTCTGCTAACCTGGCTCCCAACTCCCAGGGCTGCTGTGAATTACTTAAGCCAATGGTAGAATCCCTCCCATTTGGCATAGTGGCTGAAATGCGACAGTCACTGTAACATTTTATGTGTGCACAAATGCTTACTTCCAATGTGTCTGAGTCACTTTTGAAAATTGCGCTTAGACACCTGTGCCACTTATGTGCTTAAAAGGAACTCTGTTACTTACATTTTGGTTTAAAATGAAAAAGCAAAACTATCTAAATATATAGTAGCATTTTTAAGGATAATGAACAGCAGGTTGGAAGAATCTAAATCTGCTATGTGAATTGCGGATGATTTTTAATGTTTACTTAGCATGGATATTCTTAGTTGGAGGCAGGAGAATGAAAATCAGTACAGTACAGAGAGCAAAAAAGTGCAAATGCCTAAATAATGGGAAAGGCATATTGCAGATGATACTGTTCTAATGTACACACATCAGTGAACACCAAGGAACTCTTACATTCAGATTACTATGAAGACTGTCATTAAGGTGTTTTGCTAGATCAGTTCTCCCAAACTTCCTGAATCTGCCAATGCAATTTTGGGTTCTTTTGCAGCACAGTGCAAGTCAGGTCCATTGTGTTGTGGCCAGTCGCTGAAGACATCTAGTCAGTTTGAGGAAAAAAAGAGGGGATTAATAACACTGAATGAAATTCATAGGACTATGAAGAGGTTGTGGGGGAAGAAGATATACCTCAACCCACAGAAAAGGCACAAGGCAGCTCTGCCTCATTTCTGTGGCCTAATGCAGCCTTGGAAATAATGATTCCTGTGTTATTTCTGTTCAAGTATTTGTGGTGACTGGTGGGCATAAATCTGAATTCAGTAGCCATATGCCATCACTGGCCTCCTTTCTACAGTTGGCTATTGTGAGCTGATACGTAGCACAATTCTGGAACAGGCAGAGTATGTGCATTATTGTATTCATTTCGAGAGAATAAAAGATCCCAAAGGGTGAAAGGTATTAATATAACCCAGTCAGTGTCCAACATTAAGTAGAATCAGACAAGATTCAGGGTTTGGTACAGAGCAGTAGTTCCCAATCTTTTCAGACTACTGCTTTTCAGGAGTCTGATTTGTCTTTTATACCACCAAGTTTTACCTCACTTAAAAACTACTTTCTTAAAAAATCAGACATAAAAATACTAAAGTGTCACAGCACAGTTACTCAAAAATTGCTTAGGTTCCCACTTTGTCTGAATGAAAATGTAGATTGTACATACTTTGTTAGTGCTTTCTGTGTTCTCTGTAGTAAAACTAGGCAAATATCTAGCTGAGTTGATGTACCCTTTGGAGGACCTCTGCATATTCCCAGTGTACATATGCCCCTGATTGAGATCTGCTGGTACAGAGACCTCAGCCTGATTAGTGCCATCACAATTAAAAATCCTATAAGTAAACATAGGGAAAAGACAGGAAAACAGTTAAAGAATCTGAAATTAAAGACTTTCATTTTAACGGCATCCTTTTCCCCTTTTTTTTCCTTATCTTGAAAAGCTTTTAGAAGGAAAACCTCACTTTTTTATCAGTCTTTTAGGAGATATCAAAGATTGAGGCAACTGTCCTTTGCAAGAAAATAGAAGTTAGTTCCAATGGGCTAGAGCTATTGTTATTGTCTAATCCTGTTTTCCTTTAAGACAAAATAAGACAAACACACACACAAAGGTGAAAGAGAAGAACAGCAAAGATAGAAAATGCAGCATCTGTCTCTGGTGTTGACTTTCTCTTGCAACCTCACTGTTGGAAAAACACAGGGGTAGCACAGAACCTTATTCACTCCACGACCTTGCAAACTTGTATCAGTATTGGGCTGTTTGGGGCAGAGTAATGTTTCAAAATATATAGTACTAGCAGATGAGGCCCATCATTGACCGGGAAGTCATTTTGCGTGGATTACACTTATAGGAAAGTTCAAAGAAGTTAAATACATGTAATAGAATTGTTTATTAATGTACTTGCAAAAGGGAAGTAAAAGAACAGTTTCAAATGTGTAGGATTTCAACTTCAAGCATTATTCATGTTATTGAATAATTACTAAACATAGTACATTTGAATCAAAAACTTATAAAGCTTCCATTACTCTTTCCTTAACTAATTTGAATTGTGATTTGTAACAGTCAAAATTTTCATTGAACTAAAATGACGGTTGAATAGGTGACCCAGTTTTAATTTTGTTAGGAAATCTTTTTATGAGCTCTAATCATAATAGCTATGACTTTTTTCTGATGAAAACCAAAAACAATTATTTAAACCTTTCACCCAGCATATTCTGGTGTAAAAAGTAGTGCCTTCAGCTAATTTCAGTGACAGGATTGTATATGCAAAATTTGGTATCTGTAGATAATTGTGAAGTATGACTTTATTTTGCACAAATCCACAAACAAACTCTTCAAAATATATAAATGATTGGTTAGCTAAGTCAGATGCTCATTAGGCAGAAGGAAAAGGAAGACAGGAACAAGAAGAAATAAAGTAAGGAAAGAAAAGGCTATATGGTGGTAGAAGGAATACAAAGTTTCACATCCAAAGTGGTATTTGGGATTTTAGCCAAAGCTGGTGGAGGTGGCGATGTTGTCTGGCTTGTTCTCTCTGGTTCAGCTTGATCAACAGATATTTCAGAATTAGGACAAAGAAGATCTGAGGTCCCAGTAGATGGTGGGATGGCAACTATGGTGGTGATGCTCACTTGCTTTTCTTCTCTTGTTTTTAAATCAGCCAGAATCACAGTTTGTTGACATTTTCTTCTAAGGCTGTGTCTACATTGGCGCGATCTTGTGCAAAAGCAGTCGATTTGCGCAACAACTTGCTGCCTGTCTACGTTGGCCGCGAGTTCTTGCGCAAGTACACTGACGTTCTAATGTATGAAATCAGTGCTTCTTGCGCAAGAACTCTGATGCTCCCACTCAGGAATAAGCCCTCTTGCGCATCTGTTCTTGCGCAAGAGGCCAGTGTAGACACGCAACATGAATTTCTTGCGCAAGAAAGCTGTATGGTTAAAATGGCCATCAGAGCTTTCTTGCACAAGAGAGCGTCTACACTGGCATGGATGCTCTTGCGCAAAAGCACATCTCTTGCGCAAACGCACGTGCCAGTGTAGACACTCTCTTCTGGAAGAGTTTTTGCACAAGAACTCTTCTGCAAACGAGTTCTTGCGCAAGATCATGCCAGTGTAGACGTAGCCTAAGTGTTTTTTGAGGACCTTAGAAGGATGTGATGGATGGAATAGCCCATCTTCTCATCATTTTGCCTCATTTTGTCCAGCTCACTGATTGTGGTTCACCGATTTTTAGCTCCACGCTTTTCTTGTGTATCAAGCATGATCTGAACCTGGTCCTGAGTTATATCAGTAGAGCTTTTTGGGTGAACTAATTCAATCTTTCTGTCTCTCTTGAGTACCTTTCCCCAGCAACATTTGTTGTCATAGGGTTATTGGGACACTTTATAAAACTTTCACTCACTTTTCATAGGTAAGTTCACAATAAGGGTAAATATGCAGGCCCAGTTATTACATCAGCGGTTAGTTATCTTATGTATATACAGCTGCCCACCCGTTCATTAAATGACTGTGATTCTATTGAATGTAGGCCTTTAACACTCCTCAAGCCCTGAATATTTACATTGTTTAAGACGGGGCTACTCAACTTTAGAAGCCTCAGGCACCACAATGATACTCACAGCACATGCCGAGGGCCGCAACTTAAGTGTGGTTGCATATATATGCAAATAGCTTATTTCATACTGATGGGCATGAATACAAAGCACTTCCCACGATGCTCCAGTACTCTCGGCACCTCCTCCTTGGGGGCTGGAAATGTCGTAATCCTGTATCCACCCATCTGTTCCAGCCAGCTTGTCTGCTTGCATCTTTCAGTGCTCACTCTGCTTGGGAGATGCCTCGCCGTGGTAGAGCATGTTCCCAGTGGAGGCCATGGTCAAAGGATCATATCCGCAGGACATGTGTTGTGCCCCATGTAAACCCAAACCGCACCATGGGCCGTGAACAAACAGGCTGCATGTTACGTAGCCCTGTTTTAGGAAGTTGAATAAGTGAGAAAAAAAGTGTACCATTGTGGGCCTGTAACATCATAGTATCCCTATGCACTAGCTCATCTAAACAACTCTGTTTACAGCATGGTAAGCACACAGTAAGTTTCACAAGATCACAAACTATCCACCATGAATAGATCTGGGAACAGAGTTGTATGGGCACCATTGTCCCACCCAGATCTCCCTGTGCAAAATGTGCAGTTCACTGAGATGGGGCCTAACTGTCCTAAAACCATCCTGCTAGCTAGTGCAGAGAGAGAGATGAGGCCACAGCCAACTTTCTCCCTGCCTGCTTTAATATGACCTAGACAGCCAGAGTCCTAGGCTGGGGCTGGGCTATTAGTGATTCTTGTCTACTTTTTTAAGAGATTCTATTTGTTCTGGTTTAGGGATAGCCCCATCCCAGCCTTCCTCTACCAGCCATCTGTTCTTTGACAGAGCAGAAGAGAGTATCATGCAGATGGTCTGGCTAGATAAAATGTCATTTACCAGACAAGCGGCAATGCATTTAGCATCCCACTCAGCCTGGACCAATCTTCCCCCATTTTAATGCTTTCATACCTGCTGCCTCTACGTCTTGGAACTATTTCCCTTTCCTTACGCTTCCAAAAGCCACCTTCACTTAAATCTGTCCTTTAAACACATTTCTTTAGTGCTTCTATTTGGCTTACAATAGGATGCATTTAGAAAAATCCGTGGATTAATCTAGAATGTTATGCTAGATTGGGAGGTAATCCAGTGTTTTATTATATAATCATAAATTATAGGTTGGAAGAGACCTCTGGAGGTCATCAAGTCCAACCCACTGACCAAAAGTAGGACCAACCCTAACTAAACCATCCCAGCCAGGGCTTTGTCAAGCCCGGACTTAAAAACCTCTAGGGATAAAGATTCCACCACTTCCCTAGTAACTCCTGCCAGTGCATCACCATCCTTCTAGTGAAATAGTTTTTCCTAATATCCAACCTAGACCTCCCCCGCTGCAACTTGAGACCATTGCTTCCTGTTTTGTCATCTGTCATCACTGAGAACAGCCTCACACCATCCTCTTTGGAACCCCACTTCAGGTAGTTAAAGGCTGCTATGAAACCCCCCTCACTCTTTTCTTCTGTAGATTAAATAAAACCAAATCCCTCAGTCTCTCCTCGTAAGTCATGTGCTCCAGCTCCATAATCATTTTTGTTAACCTCTGCTGGACTTTCTCCAATGTGTCCACATCCTTTCTGTAATGGGGGGCCCAGAATTGGATGTAATACTCAAGATGAGGCCTCACAAATGCCAAATATAGGAAAATAATCACTTCTCTAAATCTGCTGGCAATGAGCCTCTTAATGCACCCTAATATGGCATTAGCCTTCTTGGCTACAAGGCACACTGTTGACTCATATCCAGTGCCTCATCCACTGTAATCCCCAGGTCCTTTTCTACCAAACTGCTGCTTAGCCAGTTGGTCCCAAACCTGTACCAGTGCTTGGGATTTTTCCATCCCAAGTGCAGGATTCTGCACTTGTCCTTGTTGAACCTCATCAGTTTTCTTTTGGCTCGATCCTCCAATTTGTCTAGGTTACTGTGGACCCTATCCCTATCTTCTAGCATATCTACTTTTCCTCCTAGCTTAGTGTCATCTGCAAACTTGCTGAGGATTCAATCCATCCCTTCATCCAGGTTATTAATAATGATGTTGAATAAAACCAGCCCTAGAAATGACCCTTGGGACACTCTGCTTAATACCAAGTTCCAACCAGACATAGAGCCATTTATCACTACTTGTTGAGCTCAATAATCTAACGAGCTTTTTGTCCATCTTCCTGTCCATTTATCCAATCCATGCTTCTTTATCTTATTGGCAAGAATATTGTGGGAGACTGTAGCAAAAGCTTTACCAAAGGTAAAGGTATATCAAGGTATATCATGTCCACCGCCTTCCCCATGTCCACAGAGCCAGCTAACTTGTCACAGAAGGCAATCAGGTTGGTCAGCCATGACTTGCCCCTCATGAATTCATGTTGACAGTTCCTGATCACTTTCCTTTCTTCTAAGTGCTTCAAATGGATTCCTTGAGGATCTCCCTAACCCCATGATTTTTCTGGGGACTGAGGTGAGGCTGACTGGTCTGTAGTTCCCTGGATTGACCTTCTTCCCTTTTTTAAAAAATGGGCACTAAATTTGCCTTTTTCCAATTGTCTGAGACCTCCACTGATCATTACGGCTACGTCTACACTGGCCACAATTTCTGGAAAAGCCATGCAAATCAGGTAAGTCAGGATAGGGAAATCTGCGGGGGATTTAAATATCCCCCGCGGATTTAAATAAACATGTCCGCCGCTTTTTTTCCGGCTTGGCGCGATCCTCCGCAATAAAGCCCTTTTCCGGAGAATCTCTTATTCCTATTTTCTAAATAGTTCTTGATCTGCTCTTTCTCCACCGAGGGCTGCCCACCACCTTCCCATACTGTGTTGCTTAGTGCAGTAGTCTGGGAGCTGATTTTGTCTGTGAAGACTCAGGCACAAAAAGCATTGAGTACTTCAGCTTTTCCCACATCATCTGTCACTAGGTTATATCTCTCTTCTAGTAAGGGTCCCACACCTTCCCTGACCATCCTCTTATTGCTAACATGCCTGTAGAAACCTTTTTTGTTACCCTTCACATCCCTCACAATTCTACCTCTGCATGCTCGAGCAATATATTTATATTCTTCCCAGGTTACCACCCACATCTACTTCCCCTGCTAATCCTCCCTGTTTGTAAGCAGCAGATCAAGCTGCATATGGCCCCTGGTTGGTTCCTTCAGCACTTGGACCAGGAAGTTTTCCCCAACATTCTCCAAAAACTTCCTGGATTATCTGTGTACTGCTGTATTGGTCTTCCAACAGATGTCAGAGTGATTAAAGTCCCCCGTGAGAACCAAGGCCTGGTTCTCAGATGTGTATACCTGCAGGAAAAGGACAAGGTGCTTTACAGTGCTACTGAGATATATCCACTGCATTGTATTTCTGAACTGTTCTATTTTCCTAATTTGGATTAAATAGGTGCATTTGACCATATATTCCTTTGTTTTTGTAGAGTCCCAATAGCCAGAGGGACTCAAAATAATAATATAATGTCATTACTTGATCTGGAATGTGTGTAGCATTAATACACCTACTCTTTTCAAAAGTACCATGGGCTGGGCAGGGTCTTTAGTTACCATCCAGCTTCAGGATCTTGGTTTGGCATCTTGTTGGGAAAAAGCACTGCCAGTACCATATCCTGAGCACCAGGTGGGAGCCCTGGCACTGAATTCAGAGCCATCATGATCTCACTTTTCATTGGAGGTTTCTCACCTATTTACCAATCAAGCCCTTCCTTGTTTCATTTCTGAGAGAACAGCCTATGAGATGCCCAAGATCCATACTACTGACTAGTAAAAGTATATTGATGAAAGAATTAATGAACTGATAACCAATAAGAATTGTTACATATGAAGGACTTCCAGTATCAGTGATCCCTCTAAACTGCACAGCAGCACAGCTTCACAGGTGATTAATCAGCCTGGCCCAGTCAGAGGCTCAGGATTGACTGACTGGGTGGAACTGATTAATCATCTGTGAAGCTGTGCTGCCATGCAGCTTAGAGGGAACACTGTTCAGTATGTCTATGTATTTCTAATTCTCTTCTTCAAAATTAGCTGTGCTTTCTTCCTGTTTATATCTCATTAAGTAATACTTCTCTTTAGAATATACCCGATATAATTATTTAAAACCCTTTTTGTACAAGAAAATTTCAATTACATACTGCTGTCTCAACTGACTGCCAAAATGTCTGGGTGACAAGTTGGGTCTTTTATTGGACCAATTCCTATATCTGAGGACAAGCAAGCTTTTGAGGTTACACAGAGCTCTTCTTCAGGTCTGGGTTTCATTTGTATTGCAGATAGCTGCTCTATAACAAACACTTGCATTTGAAGACAAATGCAGCTCTGGTTTAAAGCTGTGGAATTCCATTTTAATCAATGAAACCATTCAGTGCCATTGAAGATTTTGAAGATTTACCTGCATGCATCAGGGCTGACTTTGGTGTGTCATCCTGTGTCTTAGTTCATGAAGAGTTAATCAGTCATGAAAAAATGAAATAAATACATATACTATGTAATAGCTTTTGGTTGTAATAGGATAAAAAATTAAAACAAAGACTCATATTTATCAATGTGTTTTCTTAATGAATCTGCTCTCAAAGGAAAATAAATTAATTATAAACATAAATTATGAATTTTAAATTTACTAAAGAACCTGAAAGGTCTTCGGATTTGCTAATATATCACAGTGTCAAAAAATCTATTAAATCGTTAATCAAGCAATAAATGGTTTATTCTGATTTTGTAATGAAAGTTATATGAAAATGTCACAATCCTACCCAACTGACTATCTAGTATAAAGTGTTTTGCTTTCCTGTGCAATTCTTCTAACTGTCTAGCTTGTAGATACAACAACAGACAGGATTTGTCACACACACACACATTCAGCATTAGTATCATTAATGGGTTACTTTTTCCACACAAGTTGGAACATTTAGAACTCTTCATGAAAAGAAACTACTAATCTCTTTTCAGCAAACAGAAGCCAAGTATTAGAAAGAACATTACATATGTGTAAACGGGTGCGACAATACCTCGCCGGTCAGACCTCGCAACCCACCGTCTCTGTGCTCCCCCCACCACACCCGGCGTCCTCTTGCCTTGCATTTGGCTACATCCACGTTCTGTGCCTTCTGGGCTACCTGCGGAGAGAGGGAGGTCCGGGCCCACCCCCTCTCACAGACCCCAGCCCAGGGCCCTATGGACACGGACTCGGTTGCCGTCCGGTCCGACTGGCGGGGCTCCCGCTGTAACGCACCAGCCCACGGGCTCCCTTTTCCTACCCTGGGCTACTTCCTCTTTCCACGGTCAGCCTCTCCCATCTACGGGGCTCACCTCCTTGTCTTGGGTCCCATCCGCTGTGGGTCTCACACGGGGAGTTGCTGCCTCCGGCTCTCCCCTCTCCAGGCACATTTTCCGGGGCTTAAATCCCCTGGCCGGCTTCCGGCCCACAGGGCCCCGCCCCCACCAGGCGGCCTCGCTTCCAGGTCAGCTACATGGGCCATGTCCCAACGTTGCCCCACCCCGTCACCCTCTGGCTCTCAGGGTGGGTGCGGGGCTGGGACAGCATGGCGGCGCACGAACAGCTGCCGCACGGCCGGTATTCCGGACCCCGCGCCTCCGGGCATGAGGCGATTGGTGGGGGTGCAGCGCAGAGCGCTACTGCCCTGTCACCAGCCTCCAGTGCCGCCAGACAAGCGGCGGGTGGCGGGGCTAGAGTGCGGGGTGCTTCTTCCCCATCACAATATGTTTGTATAGTACTCAGCACAACGGGGTCACTATCAGCATGGGTGCTACTGCTGTACACATAGTAAGTAAGAACACCATATAATTGACAACCTAGATAATTCTAAAAAGACAAATTGAACTAAACCCAAACTTTAGGCAAAATTCTGCTCTCAGTGATAATTACAGTAAAGGCAAAATTACTTCAATCGGGTGAAGTAACTCTAGCTTTACACCAAAGAGCAGAATTTGGCCCTTCATCTGCATCCTGAATTGATGAAAATTATGATGACATTATTGCGGGGGTTTCTGATGGCGGGGGGAGGGACAGCTGCCTCAGGGCCCAGCAATTTAAAAGGGCCTGAGCCACTATGTCAGTGGCCGATGACCCAGGTCCTTTAAATCATTGCTGGAGCCCTGGATAGCACAGTCCAGGCAGTGCTTCAGGGCTATCAGAAACGCTAGGCCCAGCCCTGTCCCTTCCATCCAAGGTGCTACCCCTTCCGGGGGCATGGAGCTACCCTCTTCGCCTTGCTCAGGAGTGGAAAAGGATACTGGAAAGTAGCTTTTTAACTACAGTTTGGACCTCCCTGGTCCGGCATACCTGCGATCTCATCGGTCCCGAACAAGGTAATTTGCAAGATCAGAGATAGTCGATTCCAGCCACGGTGCTGCCAGCCTTTGGAATCTTCCTCAGGGCTGCCAGCCTCCTGGCCAGGCTTCCCTCCTGGCTTCCAACCCTGCTGCCATCACTGGCCAATGGGCTTCACTGCTGGCCTTGAGTGGTTCCCTGTCCCCAGCTGCCAGACTGGCTCCATTCCCGCCCCCACAGCCACAGGACTGACTCCTCTCCTGACCCCCCCAACTGGGCTTCGGCTCCACTCCCAGCTCCCCCAGCTGGGCTTCTGGCTGCCAGTCCCTCTACTGCTAGACTCCTAGTTGGCCCCTGTTCCCAGCTGCTGCCAGACCAGAGAGTCCTGGACCAGAGAGGTTCAGCTTGTAAATGCAAACTTTCACCAGAAAACAATAACAACAACAACAACCAATTTTGTCAGTAATTTTTCTCTATTTTTTTTTAATCCTGCCTCCATTGAAGTCAGTAGCAAAACTCCCATTGACTTTTATGGGACCATGATTTTACCCATAACCTTTTAAGGATATTTGATTAAAAACAGAATTTCCATTCCATGGGAAGCATAGAAATTGCCAGCCTGAATCAAACTCTGCACCTGTCTGATCCAGTGTCCTATTTCTGACAGTGGTCAGAGCCAGATAGTGCAGAGAAAAGTATAAGAACCCCACAGAGGCAGACACAGGGTAATCTGCTTTCCTATTCATCCTGCCCTCCTGTCCTATTCCCTGAAGCATGAAGTGTAATATCCTTACAGTATTTTTATCATTAATTATGAAAGTGCTGGATATTCAGGATATCAATTTAAATATCAATGACTTTGATTAATCTTGTTAAATTCTTGGCCTCAACTAATCACAGTGGCAATGAGTTCCACAATTTATTCACATGTGTGAAAAAATATTTCCTTATATCAATTTTGAATTTCTCACCTTTTCATTTAATTGCATGTCCTCTACTTCTTGTGTTATGAGAGACAAGAATAGAAATTCCCAAACTACTTTCTCTAGATCATTCAGTATTTTGTATACTATCTTGTCCTCTCTTACTTATCTTCTTTCTAAAGTAAATCCCTCCACAGGGGAGTGTGTTTCCAGGCCATTGTGGAGGCAAGCAGACAATAGAGACGGCAATGTGATGTATGTTCAAAATGGAGTTTGCAGCTTGGCAAAGATATAGAATTCAGATTTCCCCAGTTCATCACACTGGGATTATATTTCTCCAACATTCTCCACAGTGAAGACTGATGTAAAAAAATTAGGGCTGTCAATCACAGTTAACTCAAGTGAGTAATGCAACACAAATTAACTTGATTTTTAAAAATAGCCACAATTAATCACAGTTTTTGAACAGTTAAATAACAATAGAATATCAATTTAAATGTATTATAAACATTTTCAATTTGTTCTATATTTTCAAATATATTGATTTCAATTAAGACACAGAATACAAAGTGTCCAATGCTCACTTTATACTGCTATTTGTGATTACAAATATTTGCAATGTGAAAAACAAAAAAATATATTTTTCAATTTACCTCATACAAATACTGTAATATAACCTATTGTGAAAATGCAACTTACAAATGTAGAATTATTTTTCTCATAACTTCACTTAAAAACAAAGGAATGTAAAACTTTATAGCCTACACGTCCACTAAGTCTACTTCTTGTTTGTTTACATTTGTGGGAGATACTGCTGCATGTGTCTTATTTACAATGTTACCTGACAATGAGAAAAGGCACTTGCAAGGTAATTACATGCCAGATATGTTAAACACTTATATGACCCTTTCGTGCTTCAACTTTTGTAGATGGAACTATCTTTTTTATCTCTTTTTAAAGTGTAAATATTTGTAATAAAAATAATAATATAAAGTGAGCATTTTACACTTTGTATTCTGTGTTATAATTGAAATCAGTATATTTGAAAATATGGAAAAGCATTGAAAATATTTATAATAAATTTAAATTGGTATTCTATTATTGTTTAAAAGTGTTCTTAAAACTTCAATTAATTGCGTCTATTTTTAAATCTCATAATTAATCGTGATTATTTTTATAATAGTTTGACAGCCCATAAAAATCATTTCTCTCTTCAATAACATCCTTATCTTCCCCATTAACTTCTTATGAGCAGTTCTTTTTCTGTCTTCCTGTAGCTCACACCAATGCATATTAATGTAAAACTGAACCATTCTGATTCTGTTCCACAACCTAAAATTCTCAGTTTGGGTTGACCCATCCCCCAATTATTTTTTCTTCAATTTGATATTCCCAAGAAATCAATAAAATCAACATGTTCCTGTGGGAAACCACACTCTCCATCTAAAGATTTTAAGAACACAATGCCCACCAACAGACAGAAAATAAAAAACATTGTTAGTATAATATAGGGGTAACTTAAATAACAAGCTAGATACATTTTTAAACATGCCCTAAGTTTCTTAAAATTATCTCCTAAATACCTTTCTAAGTAATTTGTATATATTAATGGTGTACTGTCAGTAATTGCTGAATCATATCAGTGGGACAGAGAAAATAGTATGATTGTTGACAGTGAGGGAGACCTGAGTCAGAGGGGACAAAAGGTGAGGAATTCCAAGTGGTGATTTCATGTACACAAAAGGATTTAAGAGTCACCTGTTGCTCTATAGTGGCTGGCCCACAGTGTGAAGTGTTAGACAAGGGAGATTTTCTTCAACTTATGCTAGAGGGCTCTGTACTTGCATCTGATGGGCCAAAGTTCTAGTCCTAATTACCAAATTCAGGTGTCTGGGTGTATATGTGTTGTGATGCTGCAATACTACAATCATCTAAAGAAGTGGGTTGTGCCCACGAGAGCTCATGATACCATCTACGTGGTTTGTTAGTCTTTAAGGTGCTACTAGACTATTCATTGTTTTTTAAAGTTTATTGTAGTAATTATGTCAGTTGTTGGCAAGAAATGCATGCCTGATAAATGTCCACTACCAGTTTTTGAAGATCCCCTGGAAAGCCAATATTAAAATAATTTTTGGTAGTTGATAAAAGTGGGGGCAGAATATGGCTGCTGAAGCCAATAGTAAACGAAGCCCTCTGAATCCTTCCTGTGCCACCATCAGATGTCACTTATGGCACAAACAAGGCTCAGCTGTCCCTGTCTATCCTAATGCAGGTGTTGCATGTTGTATTCTGTTATTTTTCCCCATACATTTGCTGTCCTACATACTGTATGATGGAAGAATTTTTTTCATATCCCAGACATTTCCATCTTTTTTTCTGGAGATCTGTAAGTTCATTTCATTTAATACCTAGTGTTTTCTTGAGGCACTTGCTTTTTGAATCAAGTATCAAAGGGGTAGCTGTGTTAGTCTGAATCTGCAAAAGCGGCGAGGAGTCCTGTGTTACCTTATAGACTAACAGAGGTGTTGGAGCATAAGCTTTCGTGGGCAAAGACCCACTTCATCAGATGCATGCATGCTTTTTGAAGGCAATTAGATATCTGTCTATACCACTGATGAATTTTAAGCTTTCACATTTGTATTTGAAGATGAAAATAACATTGGAGTTAAAGATTAAGTATAATTTTTGTCAGGTGTATACATTTGTGTCGCTGATATATTCTGGTAAAAGTACCTTTTCTTCAACTCTGATTGAGTAGCCCAATGTACCCAATTTTTACAAAAAAACAAGGAGAGGCCCATTGCACCTTAAAGACTAATAATTTTATTATAGCATATGCTTTCATGAGTTGCAACTCACTTCATCAGATGCATGAAGTAAAAGAAAAAGAAACAGACAGTAGGGATAAGGAGATGGGAGTATTACATTAGAGCTAATTCAATCAGGCTTCAAATGGATAAGAAAGTGAGAATACCAAAAGTGGAAATTATTTATTGTAATGAGAGAATTATTCCCAGTCCCTATTGAGACCCATTATGATGGGCTAGGTCTACACTGCAGAGCTGTTCTGGAATACCAGAGGTATCCCGGAAAAGCACAGCAGCATCCAAGGAATGCGTCCACTTTTTCAGAAACTGTTCCAAAAAAGCAGACATGTTCTTTCAGCATCCCCGTATCCTCATTGTATGAGGAAGAAGGGATCTTCTGAAAGAGGAGTTTTTTCTGAAATTTGGCCCTGTATAGACTGCAATTTGCGTATATTTTTCTGACTTTTCTTTGCAATTTAGACATAGCCATGATGTCTAATTTTTATATAAATTCCAGCTCAGCAATTTCACATTGCAGCCTGTTTTTGAAGGGGGTTTTTTGTTTGGTTTCGGTTTTTTTTTTTTTTTCTTGAAAATGGCAACTTTCAAGTCTTTAACTGTTTAGCCAGGGAGGTTAAAATGTTCTCCCACTGGTTTTTGTACATTACCATTCTTGATGTCTGATTTATGTCCATTTATTTTGTTGCGTAAAGACAAATGTATTGTCCAACGTATTGCTGCCAATTTTACAAACTTACTCAGTTGCTGGAAAGTTTTCTACAGAGTTTATATAAATGATATCTTACAAAGTAAACAAGGACTTAGCCTAGAAGGTTTTGGATGGAGAGGTATATTTCTTTGCATTCTGTATAGTGCTGAATATATTTTTCAGTGCCTATACATAGTACTTTTACTAGCTTGTTAGTTAACTTTATTAGATTTTCCTTTGGCTTACGTGACTTATTTTTCCAGAAAGTCATTGTTCAACTTTGTAAATTATGCAATATCATTATTCAAGATTCTTGAACAAATTCCTGCACGCATGCTCTACAGGAAAATTTTAGAAATTTTAACTGTTTTAATATATCCGCTAAATGATCTTTTAACTCCCTTCTGCCCTCTTAAAAGATATAGAGATCTTTTCTGCTTTTACTCCTCATTCTTATTTCCATCTCAACAACACACAGAACATGCTACTTATCTATCCATAAAATACTCGTTTCCATTCCTTCAGACGCCTATCACTGCTTCTGCTGAGTAAGCTGGAACTGGATCATTAGAGATTTTAAGAGCTGCTTTTTCTCTCTCCTCAGAGGTTGTGTATGTAGTGTGCAAAGTACTCCCAGTCCCAGCCTTCAGTCACAATCTGAGATACTTGGATCCCCCGTGTGGCTGTTTATTGCCACTGTCTTTATTCTTTAAATCAGCAGGGCTATAACTGTTGAAAAAAAGACAGCATTGTGCAGCCAGTAGTATTTCATGTGCAAAGAATGTCTCTTTGTAGAGCCCTTATCAGTTATAGTCAGGAATGAGGAATTATTTTTTAAAACTTAGTCTTTCATTCAGTCTCTCAGGTTGTCCTCGAGCAAAGAAAAGTGGAATCAGGATAGCACAAAGCAAGGAAGACAAAGAAGACCAAGAGCCAATTAGGTAAGTACAAATCTAATCAAATAACCTTTGTGTGTATTATGAGAGAAGGCATATCTGCAGCCTGATTATTTTTTAAATACAAACTTTATATTTGTCATAGTAGTTCAAGAACAAAGATACACTGAACTAAAGAGCACAGTTAGTTGGTTTTTAATGAATAGAACAGTAATATTTAGTTTGCTGAAAACAAAATACATTGTTCTCTCAGTAATAAAGGTGGAATTCTCCACTGACATAAATCCATTGGCTTCAGTGACTTGATGTTAGGTCAGGAGCCATGATTATTTACCCTGGCTATAGATCTTATCCCTTGTATTTGGAAAATTTGGAAAACAGTAGTTTTTAAAGTAAAAATATAAAATAAAAAGCCTCAAGTCCACTGCCGTCCTGTTCCGTAATCACAGTGAACAAACACTGTTGACAAATTACATCTGACGCACACAATATTTAAAGGAATTTAGAAGTCAGCAGGAATTGTGAATGATCACCTCTGAAAATCAGGCCAGTTATTTGGGTGCCTACAAATTGAAACAAATCCCTAACTTTAGGCACCCAATTTGGAAAATGTTGGCCCATGCTTCTCCTTGTGAAATGTGGAATAACCTCAGTGGCCATTGACATCAGTCTATGTGGAGGCTGCTCAGCACCTTTCAGAATCAGACTTCAATCATTGCAGCATTGCTTTAGTGCAGGATAACCAGAAAACGAAACCAACTACTCTTCTGATTGCCCAAACTGCACAAATTGTAAAATGTAATCAAGCAGCAACATGCTGAAAAGTACACTCAGTGTTTATTACTCTACACTGCTCCTACTAATGCATGTTGTTTCATAAAAATAAATGGGGCTAAATGTACATGAGGGCAAATTCTGAGCAATGGTGAGCACCTTATGGGCACCCAAAACGCCTTTCATTGGTGTCTCTGGGCCCCATCCTGCGAGATTGTAATAGCCTTGAATAGCTAGTGAGTGCTAAGAGCTCTTGCCACATTTCATGATTTGCTGCCATAGGAGTTGTGGGGAGTTATAATTTCTGAGACTTTAGCTCATGATTTTTTATTCTGACAGTGTCCCTTTGAAGTGCTAACTATGGCAAAGGTTTGATTGATATCTAAGTCTTTATAACTACCATAATTTTAAAGTCAGACACCTTTAGATTTCATACGCATTCTTAAAAGGCACATAGAACTATGATAAGTAGGATTTTAAATATTTAGAGTTTTAAAATGTCACTATTCAGTCACTGAAGCTCAGTGGCTATCACTTCAATCCCAGTGTGCTATTTACTGTAATGGACACCTTCATTTCAAAGATGCACCCTGCCACTTTCTCTCCAGTATGCAGTGGAAGTAAAAACCCTACGACTTTGCTACTGATTAGCATGGTTATTTTTTTAACAGCCAGAGAGATGCAAACCTTTTTTTGATTAACAAAGATCTCCTGATTTGACATGTTTGACTATTCCATTGGGGTGTCTTTGGTGATTTGTTTTAAGTCCATAGAGCATGATTGTTCTTTTCTTTTCATGTCAGGTTTATTTTGACTTTGTTGTAGAGGCTACCAGGTATATGATGGCAAGACAATAAAGTTTATCTCATCTATCTGCTATCCAGATGTCCAGTTCCCGGTTGTGATGGTCAGGGTCATATAACTGGAAAGTATGCATCCCATCGCAGTGCATCAGGGTGCCCTCTAGCTGCCAAAAGGCAAAAGGATGGGTACTTAAATGGCTCACAGTTCTCTTGGAAGTCAGTGAAGACGGAAGGTATGTCATGTCCAACTCCAGGATGTGATGGCTCAGGACATGTCAGTGGTAGTTTTCTTACTCATCGTAGGTGAGTAACTACAGATTATATTTCTCTTTCAGGAGTGCTTCTTTAATTATTTAATCCTGATTTGTAATACCACCTCTTGCCATGACATGATTCTGTTTTAAGTTCATTTTGTCTTTTTTTATTCGGTGGGAATCCATCTTTCTAGAGTTTTAAGCAGGGAGTGAAGATTCTGGAGCTCTGTTTTCTGGAGGTGATTGTGGCTCTTTGTGTGCATTGAGAGCACTTCCAAAAACAAATTATAAATTATAATATCTCTGCCACTGTCTTACTGTATGACTTGGGAAAGTTACTTAGGTTAGCCTTTGCAAATTTGGATGCTTAAAGTTAGTCACTTAAATCCATTTTTATGAGAAGCCTGATTTGCAGATGGGTTAAGCACCTGCAGTTCTGCCACCATGTTCACCCAAAGACAAATGCTTAACAACTCTGTAATATCAGGGCACTTATCTCGATATATCTGTATGGACTGAGGAGTCTAACCATAAGTCAAAACTTAGCCTGTCCCTCTCTGTGGTATGTTTACCATTTCGGTATGTTTATCTGCCTCACAGAAGTGCAATCGTGTTCTAGGGTAAAATTCAGAGCAGAGAGGGGCTGTGTCTTTACTTGCCTTATATCCAGTGCTTTAAAATGCGCTGCTGCTGTAGTCTCCTTGTTTGGATGCTCCCAGTCAGCATACAACCTCTCACTGAGAGTGCGTGTTTTCAGCAGTCCCGACTCGGCAATTCTGATTTCAGCAGCTTGCTTGTTACTCCCCTGTCACACTTGAAAGTACACCAGCACTGGTGACACCTGGCAAGATAACACCAACCCTCCCCCAGTTCCACGTTTTCCCAGAACTGTGTGGTCTGCAGTCTCCAGCCCTCTCCTAGACCATTTAAAGAAATGTTAAGGTGTGTTTTTTCTTTAAAGATACAGTACACAACGGCTTGCCACATTTGTATGAACATTTGCTTTAAATAAAATACAGCACTGGGAAGGGTCAGATTAAAAATTAAACACATTTCTTAACAAATGGAGACAGAATTAAGATAGTTAGAATTGGTTACAAGCAAATAAAAGTGAAGAATGCTTTCTAGTAGCTCAGTCTTCATACAAGCTCTTGCCTTTGTTCAAAATAATTTCCTTATCAATCTACCTCCCAAGGAGGTGGAGGTCAAGATCTCCCACAAAATCCTGAGTTCCTTTGTCATCTTACACAAAAGATTACTTGAAGAAGAAGTCACTTTCCTTTATAGACCAGCGAACCTTTGAAATAGACTCTTCGGAAGATTATTCCTCTCACTCCCACATTAAACTTAATTCAAGAGGAATGCAACATGGAGTCTGATGGAGAAGGAAGTTCCATGCTGGTTTCTTTCCTTGTTGGTGTTTGCTAAAATGCAAATCGATCTGTTCCCAGCAACCTCCTCCCTCTGTTTTGGTGCTGCTGGCTCCGATAGAGAGGCATCAGTGTGGAGGGTGAGGGAGGCAGGGAGAACCAGTCCACACAGGAAACCGTCTTTCAAGATGTCAGTAGGTTTTGGGTCATGCCCTGTGAACAATGGCACTGGGAAACCTTTTTTGTTGTTGTTGTAAGGTTTGTCATGGATATCAATGGGAATTCCTATAAATACCACCATTTTGGAGAGATCTATGAAGGAGAGAGCAAAAAGAAGATGGTATTGAGGAGAGAAATGAAGCAAGGAATTAAGGAAACTGGGCACACACAGGAAGGAGATTGTTTCAGGTAGAACAGGAAGTGTGAAATAATATGCACAGTTGCCAATTGATCTTAGGCCACAAAGTATACTTTTGGTTTTAAAAATGCAAATAGTCCACAGTAGTGTGTTTTTACAATTTGATTCTTGAACAATTTGGCAGAGACCCTACAGTTCACAAACCTAATGTGAAAGGATTTTACTAGACAGCTTAACCTTAAACAGTATTCCACTCCCACAATATCAGCACTCTGGATTGGTATGGACTACCTTGAAGGAGACCTGGACACAAGAGCTTAGTTGTTATAGTACTTTAGAAGAGTTGGGCATGCAGAGTTGCTATTTTAAGGGACCTTTGGTCCTGTACCCTTTGGTCCTGTACCCAGCACCTCAATTTCATTACGATTCTTTTGATGTAAATACATCAAATCAGAATTCACCCATTACATGATCATGTATATGTAAAAATCCTTTTAAGAAGGAGAAGATTATCTAAAATTATCTAAACTGCTGGAGCTTGCTCGTAGGTGCAGTAGGAGCCTCAATCAGGTGCTCTGCTGCAGAACACCATTCCACCACACTGAAAAGCCAGCTGCGAGGTCTTGTTTGTCTATGAACAGCTGCAATCCTAGGCTTAGGGGGGGGGGGAAGGTTCTGCATGCTTTCCCTTACCTCCTGCACAATCTTGCAGCTCCCATTGGCTGGTTTCCAGCCAATGGAAGCTGCCTGTTTGAAGAACAGGCTTTGCAGGAAGTACCCCTCCCCACTCTTCAGGCTCGCAGCTGTTTACACATGGCCCCATAGCCAACTGCTCTGAGCAGTCTGCTGACGCATAGAACGCAGGAAACCTACTGTGCTATTAGCTGGGAGTCGCCCAGATACATGTCTCCCAGCCAAAGCCTCTGACACCCAAGCCTCTGCCTCCCACTAGCTCCCTGCTTCCCCACTCCTGCTCCCCTACCACACATAAATCAAACCCTCTGTCCCCACTCCTGCACCCATATTCCCTCCCAGACTCTGCACCCAATTTCCTTTCCCAGATCACAACCCCTCCTGCCCTAGGTCACAACCCAAAACCCTACATCCTCTCCTTTACCCCAGTTCCCTGCACCAGGTCACAACCCCCTCCTTCATCCAAACCACTCCCAGATCCCACACACCCTCCTGTGCCCCCATCCCTTACCCCAAGCTCCCTTCTGTACCCACTCTCCATCCCAGACCTCCTCCATTAATATAATGAAAGGCTATGTCTAGACTATGGGGATTTTCCGGGATACCTCTAGTATCCTGGAAAAACTCTGTTGTGTCTAGGGAATGCATCTGCTCTTCCACTTTTTTTGTGGAATAGCAGACATGCTCTCTCAGAAGCCCTGTCTCCTCCCATCCTTGAGGAAGAAGGGCTCTTCTGAAAGAGGAAGATTTTCCAAAATTTGGCCTAGTGTAGATGGGCCAAATTTCAGAAAAGCCTCTTCTGAAAAAACTGTCGGAAAAAGGCACTCAAATTGCGGAGCGCATTTTGCATACCTTTTTCCGATAGATCATTGTAGTCTAGACATAGCCAAAGTGTGTATCCCTTGACCACTTACCAAATTCTTGGAGTGCCCCCTCCGTCAAAAATTATTGCTCACCAGTGGCCTTATTATTGCTCACAGATATGCATATAGACTATTGCTCACAGCAATTGCTCACAGATATGCATATAGATAATTGCTCACAGCAAAAATTATTGCTCACGGATATGTATATAGATTGCTAAAATCCTGTATCTCTTTTGTTATGCTTTGTTCTTGCTACTCAGATTAAACAGTATTTTGGTTTAAAAAAAATCTGCCTGACCACTGATATTGCAGTTAGTAGCAATTTCATTTTTGAGTTCCTTCAGTACTCTTGGGTTAATATCACTTGGTCCTGAGGACTTATTATTGTTTAATTTATCAGTTTGTTCTGAAATTTCTTCAATTATACATCAATGTAGGATCATACTTCAGATTTATCACCTTAGAAGGCCAGCCCTGATGTTGAGGATATCTCCCCCAAATCCTCTGCTGTGAAGTCTGATGCAAGGAATTAATTTAGCTTCTCTGCACTTGTTTTATCTTCTTTAACAGTGTAGTCATCTACTGGCTTCACTTCCTATTTGACAGGGTTCTAACTTCTAACTTATTTTTTTATAAAAATCTTATTATTAGATTTTGCATCTTTAGAAAGTTGCACCTCAAATTCTTTCTTGGCTTTCCGTATTGAACTTGTATCCTGCCAGAGTTTGTGCACCTTCCTATTATCCTCACTAAGATTTGGCTTCCAAATTTTAAAGCATGCCCTTTTGCATCTAATGCCCTTTTGCATCTAGTGCATGCTGTTTAGCCATGGTTTTATTCTTTCGGTCATCTTATTGTCATCTGATACAGGCTGTGCATTTCGCCTGAACCTGTTACAGTATTTTTAAATAGTCTCCATGTTGCTTACAGGCATTTAGCCCTTGTGACAGTTCCTTTTAATTTCTATCCAACGCTCATCCTTATTCTTGTATAGTGCAACCTAAATTTGGCCTCCAGGACTTTTCTTCTCCCTTTCCCTATATCCCTGGTACCCACATGTTCCATAACTTCTGGCTCCTCCCCAGCATTCTATACAAGGCTACCTCTATGTCTCAAGAGATCTGCTGCTTTCACATCTGACAGGCAATTCACTATGTAGCTCTCCCGTCATTACAAACCCAACTATCTGTATTTCTAATAATCAAACTCTCTAATATTATTGCCTTTGTCTTCCTAATAATTGCCTCTGGAAGGATATTTTTAGTGCAAGAAGATACCATGTTATTGTCTGAAAAGTCGGACTATGGGATTTTCTCTCTACTCCCACTTGATGCTTTCCTGTCCTCAGACTTTCATCCTGCTTAAAAGCCCAAGGGCTGTCAGGCAGGAGATGGGACATCTCTGCTTTGTCTCTGAATGTCCATGTACCTCTCTGTTTCCCTTCACTCCTCCAATCCATCCACTCTTGCATTCACTATCGCTGTTGGCTGAGAGTTGCTTGCACCACCTGCTCAAATGTGCCACATTACCACGATGATGCACATTTTTGTGGGAATAATGGCTTCCACAACCAAAGTAACCTTGATTACTTTGCACCATACAAAAATGCAGATGTTCTTTACTACATTGAACAGAGCAGAGATAGGTATTTCTGTGTAAAAGCCAACATAAGATTTATAAAGCACTAGAGCATCAAGAATGAGCTAAAACAGGATTACACACTAATGCCACTCATAGTAGAAGGCCTCAGAAGTGAATTATAAAGGCCATGTACCTGATGCGAGTTGATATGTATTATTCTGTTGAAACCACTAAATAATTTGGTAAAATATTTCTGTTGTTTGGGGTTGTTTTTAGAAAAGTCAGTGATTTTTGAGGCATTGAGAATAATTTGTGCTATAATTGTTTGAGAATGTAAGCAGGTTTTACTCATGTTTTGTTCTGTCTCTTGAAGGAATGGAGGCCTATACATTCTCCTTAGCCTGGCAGTAATCCCACTTCACTCCATATTCCTCCTCACTCTCTCTTTCTCCTGGTGACCAATAAATTCTTCCATTTCTATAGTAGTCGCTCAGCTTCATTCTTCCTGATAGTCTGATTTCAGCCTTTGGCCAAGACTCTCCACTTTTGCATGCTGCTGGCACCATCTTAATTCTTTCCTGTTCCTGGCCTAACACTCCAGTGTAACCTGCCTTCCCCTGATAGTTTTTATCTTAGAGCAGCAGCTAGTAATTATCACCATTAGAGGAGGTGAATCACTGTCATTGTTCAGACAGAACTTAGTGGGCTATGTCTACATTGGCACCCTTTTCCGTAAAAGGGATGCTCATGAGACACTTCGGATTGCAAATGCCGTGGGGGATTTAAATATCCCCCGCGGCATTTGCATGAACATGGCTGCCGCTTTTTTTCAGCTCGGGGTTTTGCCGGAGAAAAGCGCCAGTCTAGACGGGATATTGTGGAAAATAAACCCTTTTCCGGAAGATCCCTTATTCCTACTAGGGTTTATTTTCCACAAGATCCCGTCTAGACTGGGGCTTTTCTCCGGCAAAACCCCGAGCCGGAAAAAAGCGGCAGCCATGTTCATGCAAACGCTGCGGGGGATATTTAAATTCTGAAGTGTCTCATTAGCGTCCCTTTTACAGAAAAGGGTGCCAATGTAGACACAGCCGTGGAGTGTTTACCAGTATAGCGTGGGGAATGCCTGCTTCCATGATTCCGAACTCACTTCATAACATGATTTTAAACATCTCAGCAAGATACATACATGGGGTAGTTAAAATTAGAGCTGGGCCAGGAACCAGGACTTTTCTGTTGGCCTCATTAGTTTCTGCATAATTTACACTTATTTTTTTTATTAAATTAAATGTCTAGACTTTATGGGAGCAGAGGTAATTTGACTTTGAATGAATGCATTATTGTCTCATTTCAGTGGTTCCTCAGAGAAATAAAAGAGAAATAACAGGGCAAAGAGAAGTGTGAACTACCCTATTCATTATTATACCACATGAATTCTGAACCCTATCATCCAGATTTAATAGTCCCTACATACTTGATTTTGCACTTTGCACTAACATGAAGAATTTTTGTTATAAGCTGGGGACCTAGTAGTTGGAAGTGGCAGAGAAGGTGAAAGACCTGGGTATATTTGTTGATCACATGATAACTATGAGCTGCCAATGTGATGTGGGCATGAAAAAGGATGCATCAAACAAGGTATTTGAGACATGGAAATGTTAGTATCATTGTAAAAAGCACTGATGATAACTCATCTGGAATACTATGTGCAATTCTGGTTTCCCAGGTATAAGAAAGATGGATTCAAACTCTGGAACAGGTGCAGAGAAGGGCTACTAGGATAATCTAAGGAATGAAAAACGTAGCTTATGAGAGGCGATTACAGAGGTTGGCTTGTTGAAGCTAATCAAGAGAAGTCTGAGGAAGCAATGATTGCTCTCTATAAATACATCAGAGGCTTACATACCAGCATGGGAGTAGAGTTATTTACGTTAAGCACCACTGTAGACACAAGACCAAATGGATATAAACTGGCCATCCACACATTAAGGTTTGAAATTAGGTGACAGTTTCCAAACCTCTGAGGAGTGAAGTTGTGGAACAACCTTTTTAGGGAATTAGTGGGGGCAGAAAACCTGACTGGCTTGAATAAGTTTATGAAGCGAGATAGTACAAGATGACCTACAATGGTGTTTAGCTAGTCTGCGACTATTAGCAACAAATACCCCCAACAACTGGTAATGGAGCACTAGATGGGGAGGGCTATGAATTACTGCAGAGAATTAGCTCCCAAATGTCTAGCTGGTGTTTCTTGCCCAGATACTCAGAGTCTAACTGCTTGTCATATTTGGGGTTGGGAGGTTTCACCTTCCTCTGCAGCATTTTAAACTAGTGTAAATGGTAGATGCTCTGTAAGTTGATGCCTTTAAACCATTTTTTAAGGCTGTCAGTACTTCAGTTAGAGGGACTGTAGCCAGAGGTTAGGGGTCTATTCCAGGAATGTGTGGGTGAGGTTCAGAGGAGATTGAGTACGGGAGGTCAGGTTAGATGATCATGATAGTCCCTTTTTGACTTTAGTCTATAAGTCTATGAACAAACATACAAGTGTTCCAGCCATCATGACACAGGTTCCCATACCATCGAGGATCTGTGGCCTTATGCCCCAAGACCAGAAGCAATTGTCACTGCTGAGCCTCAGACCGTTTGCATTCATTTAATCAAAGATACTTCCTTCACCACTTCATGGAATAACGTGGCCAAATAAGATGTTTAACTCAGTCCCTTACATTCTGTTCTTTTGATATCTATCCATGACTTGCTCCCTTGCCAAGTTAAACTACTTCTCCTCAATGTATGGCTCACCAGTCAAATACTCAAGAAAAGTCCCCAAAAACCAAAATTGTTTCCACAGATTAACATCTGAGATGTTTCTCCACAGCATGTCTGTTTCAATGTTCTATAAATGACCCTGCCCTCTATCTTAAATCCAGACATACTTTACAGAAAAAAAAACCCAGGTTCAACTTCTTCTTGGTCTTTCTGTGTTAAGGGGACCCAGATTCAAGATTATAGCCAAGAGGGCCAGATACTGAGATTTGAAGGAGTGGACCCTATCAGGCTCTCCAAATGGAATATTGGTGACATCTAATATTCTAGCATGCCTGTAGATTGCATTTTGTTTTATGATTTGTGGACTTTATAATGTGTTTATCCTAAAACATATTGTGCTCCATGAAGGCTGACTGGTCACTGGTTACACCATGGCTGGCGACAGACTTTTCTGGGTCCTGGGCAAGGTGGGAGGGCTCACTCCAGACCCCCAGAAAGGGTGGGGCCTCAGGCAGAAAAGGTAGGGCTAGGAACTAACTTTTCTCTGCCAGTCGTTAGTGCCATCCAGACCACACCATGCAGGGCTCCAGCAATGATTTAAAAGGTCTGGGGCTCCAGCCACTGCTGGTGCCATGTTAGTGGCAATGGTGGCTGGGAACCCTGGGCCCTTTTAAATCTCTGGACCCTGGAGCAGCTGCCTCCTCCCTCTCTGTCCCTCCGCCTTTAGCAAACAAACTTCAGGTGCTGGACTAAAGTCAGACCTAGTGTAATGCAAGACTAAATCCTCTATTAAAAGAGAAGGATGCAAGTCCCCACCCTTAGAGCAGTGATAGCTGAGGTCCTCAGATCTAAATGGGTGCCTTGAAGGAGACCACAAAGGAGGTACAGTTAACTCAGAATTGTGACACACATAACAAGAGACAGTCCCTATCCTGAGAAGTTTACTTCTGAACAGACAAATGAAATACATAGAGAATGCAAGAGAAGTAAAGTGATTTCTCCAATGTAATGCAGTGGGTCAGTGGCAAAGGCGGGAACAGAGCCCAGGTTTCTTGCCTTCTACAGTCCTATTCTTGAGGTCACACATAATAACAACAATATTTTATTATTATATATTGTTTCAACAATAGAACTAGTCAACTGAATTTTGAAAATTTTGATGACAAATAGGGTTAAAATTGTGATCTTTTTTGACAAATGTGTCCTTTTTATCAGTTGTGTTTAATAATATAATGTAGAGCCTTATAGATGTGATCATTCAGATCATTCAGAGTAGCATTTTTAATGAGTAAATGTCAGTGTTGGAAAGCCACAGGCTTTAAGGTCAGTAGGAACACTTACAATCATTTAGTTTGACCTCCTATATGACACAGGCCATACAACTTCACGGGGGCTACGTCTACACTGGCCCCTTTTCCGGAAGGGGCATGTAAATTTCACTAGTCGTCGTAGGGAAATCCGCGGGGGATTTAAATATTCCCCGCGGCATTTAAATAAAAATGTCCGCCGCTTTTTTCCGGCTTTTAAAAAAGCCGGAAAAGAGCATCTAGACTGGCCCCGATCCTCCGGAAAAAGTGCCCTTTTCCGGAGGCTCTTATTCTTACTTTGAAGTAGGAATAAGAGCCTCCGGAAAAGGGCACTTTTTCCGGAGGATCGGGGCCAGTCTAGACGCTCTTTTCCGGCTTTTTTAAAAGCCGGAAAAAAGCGGCAGACATTTTTATTTAAATGCCGCGGGGGATATTTAAATCCCCCGCGGATTTCCCTATGACGACTAGTGAAATTTACATGCCCCTTCCGGAAAAGGGGCCAGTGTAGACGTAGCCCTAATGTTTGCTGGATCATGCTTGATAACTTGTGGTTGAACTGAAACATATCTTTTTGTAAGAAATTGAGTCTTTATTTAAGAACTCCAAGTGATGGCGAAGCTACCACAGCCCATGGAGATTGGATCCATATTATACATACCTACATTCTTTATGAGAAAAATAAGCTGCTTTACTGGTTCTATTCAGGATTTAAGCCTGACACATGAACAATTAAAAAACAGTAGAAATAGTACACTCTAGCCTTGAGAACAAAGTACAAATTTCACAGTATGCAGTAGCATATATGTAGCATGTAGAATCTAGAGTTCAAATTAATTATTAAATCATGAAAACGTGCTCAAAAATGTAGAATTGCTTTTGGAAACATTTCAGAATTCCCTGCTTTTAAGGACTGATAGAATGGGAACATAATACTCCTGCTTGTAATAATGTTAAACATAGTTTTCTTCCTGCCAAGTCTAATACACAGTGTCATATGAAGAACATGATTTTTAAGATTGGGAACAGTTTTGTGCCCACAGTACATTGCTGTGTGTGAGCACAATCTGGCCAACATTCTTTCATTTGCTTGGATAGAACAAATAAAATTCATTTTGATGCTATATTCTTTTATATGGTGTCATAAGAGGATGGCCATAATATGAGACACAGGTAAACATTTTGGGCAATGTAGACACACTTTTAACTGTTCCACAGTTAAGGACACTTTTTTTAAAATACATGGTGAAATCTTAATAAAATATTCCACAATTAAAAATAAATATATAATTATTTGTATATGATTTATTTAGTACATAGAACACCTATCCCCAAAATAGTGTCTAGGACTCCATACATAGAATGAGATTGTGGAGGTGTGAACCTGAAAGACAGTGTTAAATCTCATTTTACATGCAATTCATGCAGGTCTCATAGGGTGTGTGTCTAAACTACAGAATTTTGTCGACAGAACTCAGCAGTTTTGTCGATGGCTGTAAACCTCATTCTACGAGGAATAATGCCTTTTGTCGACAGAGTTCTGTCGACAGAAGGCGTTATTGCATCTACACTGTCCTTTGCATCTACACTGTCATGTCGACAAAGTGGCTTGCTTTATCAACAAAACTTCTGTCGACAAAAGCCTGTAGTCTAGACGTACCCATAGGTAGGGAAAGCACTTTTCTAAAGTCAAAACAAAAATCTCATTCACAACAATTCACATATTTAAATAAGCGAATTTAGAAAAAGAACAATTCGAATATATGAATTGGTAATCTCTATAAAAAATGAGCATGCTTAAAAAGGGCTTGTCATTCAAAAGAACTAGTTATTAAAGGCACAATTATAGCTAGCTAGTTCCCTCTGTTCTTGACATTCAGGATACATCTATACAGCAACATTATTTTGAAATAACTAGCGCTAGTCCAAAATAATATAGTCTGCCGCTACACAGCAGGCAGTTATTTCAAAATAATTTTGAAATACTGTCAAGCTGGAGGACTTCTTACTCCAACCCTGTAACCCACATTGTACAAGAAGTAATGAAAGTCAGAGGAAGAGTGCTCTATTTCAAAATAAGTGCCGTGTAGACGCTCCCAATTTTAAAATTGTTGCATAAAAAAGCTTCTGTCTGAGCTTACTTGATTTTACACATGCATTTTCAGGAAATACACTAAACTGTAAGGTCTAAGATTTTAAACTGCAACTAATTGTAACCTTTGTCAAACTCTTTGTAAAACTTTGTAATCTTTGTAACTCTCAGCCACCTTGCTTGTAACTTGATCTAAACTGCATTTTCCCTGAGTGAATGAGGAGAGAGAGAAGTGTGTTTGTGCGCGTGCGTGCACGCGCGCGCACGCAATACTGAGGCTGGAGCACATGGTGATGAGTCATCAGAGACTTCTGCTTTGCTGGATAAAGGGAAGTCTGAGCATGCTCCCTGATGATGAGGTGGATGAGTCACATGGGCCATTCAGACACAATAAAAGGAGAGGGAGCACATGTGAGATTCCTTTTTCTTCCCTGGCTCCTGAGAAACTCCTCGCTACAGCCAGTGTTTTTCCTGACCAGTTTCCCAGCCATGATCAGCAGACAGACCCTACAGAACCAACATGCCTTGTTCTTCTGCCTTGTTCTTCTGCCTGTGTAAGTGTGTGAGTGTCTGAGGGCAGGAATGAATGTGTGTGAATGAGTGAATGAATGGAGGTGCATGCGTGCGCGCGCTTATTTGTTTATGTTTGTGAGAGAGAGAGAGAAAGATAGCTGGTTTCCCCTTTAGTTTAAACCTTTGGTGGCAGCTCTGTCTTCTTTAGTTTATACCTTTAGTGGAAACAAACCCATGCTAGTGTAACCATAGGTGGTCTCCAGTGGGAGTATTTTTTGGGATAACATTAACAAGCTATTTCAAAATAAGCTAAGCAATTGACACAGTTAAATTTGCATAGCTTATTTCGAGTTAAGCCCTGCTGTGTAGACTCATCCTCAGAGTTCTTGTGTTTGGGTTTCTGAGTAGAAAGGGAGTGGGGCAGGCAGATAATGCTTTATTTAAATGGAACATTTAAGCAGTAATCATTTTTAGAAGGTAACAAAAGAACATAGGAACAGCCATACTGAGTCAGACCAAAGGTCCATCTAGCTCAGTATCCTGTTTTCTGATGTAACCCTTCTGCCAGGCCGAGTAAATAGCAGTAGCAAGGGCATCTAGGGGTCTCCTCCCAACGAGGTAATACAACACCGGCTCGAGCCCCCACCCAGTGACCTGGGAAATCTTACATATACCTCTGGGTGCCTCAAAAGAGGCAATTCTTCCCCTCTCGCAAGCACAGAGCCTCAGTGTAGTAGCAAACCTTTAATAACATGAGGTAACCGACATCTGCATTAAATTGGGGAAACACCACAACTCGGATTTACCAATCAAACAATGAGCAAAGGCCCTCCCCCCAGCCACAAATCTCCCCAACGTCCCAAAAGTCCAACACCCCAAGAGTCTCAGCCCTGGGTCAGTGCCGTCCCAGGGTTCAAAAGTCCACCCGGCAGGGTTTCACCATCCCAACCTGGAGGGGTGGGGGATTGATGCACCTTACGTGGCCCGGCGGTGGCTCCGCCTCTCCATGCCGCCGCCGTCAACACGAGTCACTCCGCCACACTCCACTTGTCGTCAGGTGAGCCGCCTCCACTGTCTGGCTCCGCAAATCCGCCAACCAAATCCGCCAACCGTCTCGGTCCACGCTCCGGGCTGCCAGCTGGTTGCTCCTGCCGCTGCTCCGCCAGCTGCCGCTCTTACCAGCCGCAGGCCACCATCAGCCGCTCCGCTGTCTGCCCTCAGGTCGCCCCGCCAGCTGCATCTACTGTCCGCCTGCGCTTGCTGGTTGCCCCTTGCAAACTGCTCTACTAGCAGCACAGCGCCAGGCTCCCCTCAGCAACAGTGATTTCAGCTCTTGTCCACAGCTCAGCAACAGTGATTTCAGCTCTTGTCCACAGCACAGCGCCAGGCTCCCCTCAGCAACAGTGATTTCAGCTCTCGTAGCGCTGGCCCACAGCAAAGTTAGCTCCACAGCTCACAACAAGACTCCTAATGGAATCTAAATTAACTCTGATATTCCACAGTGGAGAGAGGAGGAAGTGCAATCAGTGTTGTTTAGTCCCTCAGACAAGGCCCCACCACCAGGTACCAAGACCTGTCCCCAACCTCTCTCAATTTGACTGGGTTTGGAACCCATGCCCCTTGTCTAGCGAGTGCTACTTAGTTTATGGCGAATCCCTCTGTCATAAACAGTTCCACCATTCCATTGTCCTTGATTCGCATAATCAGGGTAACAACACTTTTCTCCCCTCTGCCTCAATAAGAGGGAGACTGAGGCTCCCACAGTGGCCAAAGTGACGATTTGGGCTGCTGTGGCACATACTAGACAGGGTGGGTGTGTCTATGCAAATTGGGCTCAGCCCCTGAAGTCTCTTTGCACCACTTGCCACAGTTCGCCACTAGATGTCAGGATAGAGTTTACCCTGACCCTGCTTACACTGACAATGGCCAATGCCAAGTGTTCCAGAGGGAATGAACAGAACAGTCAATCATCAAATAATCCATCTCCTGTTTCTCATTCCCAGTTTCTGGCAAACTGAGACAAGCTAATAGCCACTGATGGACCTATTCTCTGTGAACTTACCTAAGGATGCATCTACACTGCATCGGAGCTCAAAGTAAGCTACGCAATTTGAGCTATGCAAATTGCGTAGCTTATTTTGAGTTAATTTCAAAATAGTTTATTTTGAAATTTGGCACTGCCTACAAAGCACTTATTTCAAAATAAATTGCTATTCTGAAATGTCCCTTATTCTTCATGGAATGAGGTTTAAAGGGACATCAGAATAGTGAGCCCATTATATTTCAAAATAACAGGCACACTCAAAAGACACAGAATAGCTATTTTGTGATACGCTCTGGTATCCTGAAATAACACTACAGTGTAGACATAGCCTAAGTATTTTTTTAACTCTGTTATAGTCTTGGCTTTCACAACATTCTTTGGCAAGGAGTTCCACAGGTTGACCGTGTGTTAAGTGAAAAAATACTTCCTTTTGTTGGTTTTAAATCTGCTGCCTATTGATATCATTTAGTTCTTGTGTTACGAGAAGGTATAAGTAACACTTCCTTATGTACCTTTTATGGGTACCATATTTTTAAAAGTCCTTGTTCTTTTCCTAGTTAATTTTTTTACATAAAATACTTTTTTTTATATTTATATATAATATGCATATTCAAAAAAGGTGAGAGCAGAAGAGTTATGAAGTCCTCCCTCTCTTTCAGACCCAGATACCCTATTAATTTGGTGTAGAGTGGAGATAAATTTCCTCTCAGATATTATTTTTGTGATAGTTTAGGTTGACAGATTTATTGTCAGTGACCTATGACAATTAATAGGCTCTTTATCTTCTCATTGTTCACAGTCTATCAGGATGCCCCAGAGCCACTTCCGCCATGAAAAAAGCAAAGCTGTCTGGAGAACAGATGCTAACAATAAAGCAACGGGCCAGTAATGGTAACATTCCAATCATTCTCTTTTAAATATTACCTCTTTGTGAGATAAAAGAGACATTGCTATGTGGGCCTTTTTCTAAGTCAGTCTTATTGTATATCATGAAGGAGATCTTTTTAGAAAACTGCAACTGACTTCCATGCTATTGAAATCTGAGACAGAAATACAGCAGGTCACATTCTGGCCTGAGTTACACTAGAGAAAGTCTGGAAAATTCTGTTGACTTTATTGAGGAGATTGAGGTGTAGATGTGTACGTATTTCCTAGTATAATTAAATGCTGTGTTTTTGTGACGCAAAATGCTTTATGGTGGCAGTGGGTCTCACATTTCTTAACTGCTCAGAAGAGGAGTTCCTGCACAAGAATTCTTGCACAAGATCATGTCCATACTGCCATGTGCTTTTGCACATGATGGCCATTTTAACCATAGGGCTTTCTTGCGCAAGAAACTCCTGCTGCTCATCCACACTGCCCTCTTGCGCAGGAGCTCTTGCACAAGAGGGCTTACACTTGTTAGAAAAGAGCGTAGCTCTTGCTCAAGAGCGGGCAGGCCGTGTGGATGCTCTGCAGGTTCTTGCGCAAGACCTGCCAGTATAGGCATAGCCTTACAGTCTCCACTGGTTTCAATTGGAGTGGTAGATGCTTAGCATTTCTGAAAGTCAGATCCCGAGGGCCTAGTGCTAATCATCTTCAGGAAATCCTCTGGCCAATCTGAAGATCCACATTCCTTGTGCTTGAGGATGAACACTGGCAAAGCAACATCATGAAGCTGCATCTACATCCAAGATCCCAGCCGTTGCATGAAAAACACTTTCAGCACTTCATATACAATCCAGAGGAAATAAATTCTTCAACTTTAGAGAGACAAGGCAGATGAGGCATTATCCTTTCTTGCCCAAACTCTGGTGGTGAGAGATACAACCTTTCATACTCTCTTACCAACAGAAGTTGGTTCAATAAAAGTTATTACCTTGCCCATCTTGTTTCTCTAATAGTCTGTGATCAACATAGATGCAACAACACTTATTAAAATTTGAAATTTTATTTAATGGGAGAGCTTATTTTTCCTGAATCATTAGTATCATTACTTACACGTGGGATAAGCTGCCATCCAAACTTTAAGTCCCTTCTAAAAATGCAGTACTTCCTTAATTTTTATAGAATGTTGCTATTTGCTAACCATTAAATTAGGAAGGTGAAAATTAGTGTTTACTGCTCCTGACTGGGTAAGAATTGCACACAGCCTGTGATTTTGTTAACTTCTTCCCCCTCCCCCCAAACCCAGTCTAGTTGTTTGTCTCATACATCTTGTATGTCTTTCCATTTAGACTGTGATCTGATTAAGTCAGGGACTCTCATTTATTATATGTTTATACAGAGCTCAGGCCTATATGCTCAATAGTATTTAAACACCTAATTCCTAATTGATTTTCATGGGAGTTAGGTGCTTAAATATCTTTAAGGATCTGGGCTTTAGCACAGTCAGGTCTTGACCTGGTTGGTCTCTAGGCACTACCATAATTTAAAGGAGTCTATAATAAATAATTGCTACAACATGACTTCTGCATTTATATAGCAGTTAAAATACACCCCAAAAAAACTATGCAATTAAGAAGCAGCTTTGATTGGCTCAAAAAAGAAGCCTTGATCCTGCACTCCACAGTAGTTGTAATAATAAAGGCTATGTCATAGAATCATAGAATACTAGGACTGGAAGGAACCTCGAGAGGTCATCGAGTCCAGTCCCCTGCCCTCACGGCAGGACCAAATACTGTCTAGACCATCCCTGATAGACATTTATCTAACCTACTCTTAAATATCTCCAGAGATAGAGATTCCACAACCTCCCTGTGCAATTTATTCCAGTGCTTAACTACCCTGACAGTTAGGAACTTTTTCCTAATGTCCAATCAAAACCTCCCTTGCTGCAGTTTAAGCCCATTGCTTCTTGTTCTAGCCTCAGAGGCCAAAATGAACAAGTTTTCTCCCTCCTCCTTATGACACTCTTTTAGAAACCACGTCAGGGTATGTCTACACTACAAAGTTAATTCGAACTAACGGACGTTAGTTCGAATTAACTTTGATAGGCGCTACACTAGCGCTCCGCTAGTTTGAACTTAATTCGAACTAGCGGAGCGCTTAGTTCGAACTAGGTAAACTTCATTCTACGAGGACTAAACCTAGTTCGAACTTACTAGTTCGAATTAAGGGGTGTGTAGCCCCTTAATTCGAACTAGTGGGAGGCTAGCCCTCCCCAGCTGTCCCTGGTGGCCACTCTGGCCAACACCAGGGAAACTCTATTGCCCCCCCCCTCCCGGCCCCGGACCTCTTAAAGGGGCACGGGCTGGCTACGGTGCCAGGGTCGGGTCCCTTTAAGCACAGCCATCGGCTAGCCTGAGGCAGCAGCTCCACGCTCTAAATCCTCATCTGATGCCCTGCCGGCACTGCTTCCGGCCATCCTTAATCCCGGTTCAGGGTCCACTTAATGTGGACATGTTAGTTCGAATTAGCAAAACGCTAATTCGAACTAGTTTTTTAGTCTGGATGCGTTAGTTCGAATTAGCTTAGTTTGAATTAACTAATTTGAACTAAGTTAGTTCGAATTAGTGCTGTAGTGTAGACATACCCACACTTCAAATGTGTGAAGGGGAGGGCTATAGTGAGGAAAAAATGGGAGATTCATCAGAGTTCTTTTAGATCTTGGGGAAAGTGAGGAGTAGTCTGAAAAAATCCAGAATCAATGTGTTACAAAGGTAATGAATATAGAGTTATCACATTTATTGTCAATTGTATTGGTGTGTACAAGGCACATTAAAGATATGTGTAATCTATTCATACAAAATGTCATTAATCAGTCATAGCAAGTAGGGATGTTAAAATGTGTGCAATTAAATAACCATGTAACCCCTGAAAATTACATGATTCCCTGCACATGCCGGCTCCTGCCTGCCGCACTGCGCTGCTGCCCCTGGTGGTAGGTGGCTCCTCTATGCATACTGATACAGGGGCAGCAGGCAGTTCCCTGAGATCTGGTATGCGCCAGGAGCTGGCTCTTAAGATGGTTCCCCAAGTGTACCAGGAGCCTGTGTGTAACCAGGAACATTAACCAATAAGTCCCAAGTAATGGGATAACCATTTATACTGGTAGACTGTAATTAAGGGTATGTCTACACTGCATTCCTCTTTCGAGAGATAAATGCAAATGCTGCTGAGCGAAATTGCAAATGAAGTGCGGATTTGAATTTCCCACACTTCATTTCCATAATCGCGTCCGGGCACTATTTCGGAAATACCCTATTTCGAAAAAAAGAAACGCTGTCTAGACGTGGTTATTTCAAAAAAACCCTTCTTTCGATATTACCCTTAAGCTTCATTTTATAAGAAGGGGTTTCTTTCGAAATAACCGCATCTAGACAGCATTTCTTTTTTCGAAATAGGATATTTTGAAATAGTGCATAAGAACATAAGAACATAAGAATGGCCGTACTGGGTCAGACCAAAGGTCCATCTAGCCCAGTATCCTGTCTACCGACAGTGGCCAGCACCAGGTGCCCCAGAGAGGGTGGACCAAAGACAATGATCAAGCAATTTGTCTCCTGCCATCCCTCTCCAGCCTCTGACAGACAGAGGCCAAGGACACCATTTTATCCCCTGGCTAATAGCCTTTTATGGACCTAACCTTCATGAAATTATCTAGCTTCTCTTTAAACTCTATTATAGTCCTAGCCTTCACAGCCTCCTCTGGCAAGGAGTTCCACAGGTTGACTACGTGCTGTGTGAAGAAGAACTTTCTTTTATTAGTTTTAAACCTGCTCCCCATTAATTTAATTTGGGGTATGTCTACACTACCACCCTAGTTTGGACTAGGGTGGTAATGTAGGAAACCGGAGTTGCAAATGAAGCCCGGGATTTGAATTTCCCGGGCATCATTTGCATAAAGCCGGGCGTCGCCATTTTAAAATGTCCCCTACTGCGGACTCCATGCCGCGCGGCTACACGCGGCACGGACTAGGTAGTTCGGACTAGGCTTCCTAGTCCGAACTACCATTACTCCTTGTTGCCTAGTCCGAACTACCTGGTCCGTGCCGCATGTAGCCACGCGGCACGGAGTCCGCTCTAGCGGACATTTAAAAATGGCGGCTCCTGGCTTTATGCAAATGAAGCCCGGGAAATTGAAATCCCGGGCTTCATTTGCAACTCCGGTTGCCTACATTACCACCCTAGTTCGAACTAGGGTGGTAGTGTAGACATACCCCCGGTGTCCTCTAGTTCTTCTATTTAGGGAACTAATAAATAACTTTTCTTTATCGGCCCTCTCCACACCACTCATGATTTTATAGACCTCTATCATATCCCCCCTCAGTCTCCTCTTTTCTAAACTGAAAAGTCCCGGTCTCTTTAACCTCTCCTCATACGGGACCCATTCCAAACCTCTAACCATTTTAGTTGCCCTTTTCTGAACCCTTTCCAAGGCCAAAATATCTTTTTTGAGGTGAGGAGACCACATCTGTACACAGTATTCAAGATGTGGGCGTACCATAGTTTTATACAGGGGCAGTAAGATATTCTGGGTCCTATTTTCTATACCTTTCTTAATAATTCCTAGCATCCTATTTGCCTTTTTGACCGCCGCTGCACACTGCATGGAAGTTTTCAGAGAAAAGATCTCTTTCCTGATTTGTCGTAGCCAAACTAGCCCCCATCATACTGTACGTATAGTTGGGGTTATTTCTCCCGATGTGCATTACTTTACACTTATCCACATTAAATTTCATTTGCCAGTGCCCAGACACGATTATGCAAATAAAGCGTGGGAAATTCAAATCCGCTCTTCATTTGCAATTTCACTCAGCTGCATTTTCATTCCTCTCTCGAAAGAGGAATGCAGTGTAGACATACCCTAAGTGTGTATGACAGCATGAAATTGGTTTAAAAATCATGAGATTCAAAAATCACATATTTTCTTGTAAGTGCCTTTTGGATTTTGAGCCTATAAAGAGAGCTGTATACCTTCAATTTGTATGTGATCAGGTTAAAAAAGCAACCTTTAACATATAAGCAAAAATATGAGCCTCCCCACTGGCTGCCTGGAAGGAGACTCCACTTTCTCCCTCCAAACTTCCTTAGATGAAGGTGCTGTCATTCTGTTCTCTTCATCCCCTATCCCAAACACTGTCTTGCCTCCTGTCTATCTTCCCTGTTCCACTCAGACTTCTGTCCCACTTGCATTCTCCCTCCAGGCTCCTCCATTCTCTTCTGTCTTTCATGAGTGCCCTGTCTTTCCCCTCACAGTCTCCTATCCATCATATTCTCCCTCTGACTACTTTTTTCCCTGGCCATGGAGGTTCATACTTGCCTCTCCTGTTCCACTGCCCTATCAGACTCCCTCCTGCACACGTACCCCATATCCTTCACCTGTAGTCCATATTCCTCATTACACAGAGAGGTCAGTGTCCTCCTCTTGCCTTCTCTATACCCCAAAAGGTGGAGACCCTACGGCCCAGGGTCCAAATCCGGCCCCCAAGGATCTGAGCTTCTCCTCCCCAGTACTGGGGAGGCAGTGCTGGTGCTGTAGCCCTGCAGTCTCCCTGCACCACCATCCCTGCAGGGCTAGAGTGTCAACACTTGCTTCCTGCTGGGGAAGGGAGGAATACTGAGCCTTGCAGGCTGGAGTCAGGCAAGCCTGGACTGGATCCGACCCACATGGGGAAAGTGAAGTGCTTAGGAGAGCAATTTTCAGCAACTGGCAGGCTTAGTGCAAAGCCACTCAAGCTAACCAAGCATGCTACGGGGTGGTGAGATGAGAGGGACGTAGGAAACTAAATGGTTGACAATGTCTACATGTCTGATGGGCAGAGATAAGTACCTCCCTCTATTTGGGATCCTCAGCTAAAAACCCTTTCCTGGAACTAGGCACCTATGTCAGGTCAGCTACTTAGGTAGCTCATACTCTAGCAGCTAGAGTTTTTCTGGAAAAAGAGCTGTTTTTTCCAGAAAAACTATACTTACATCCACACTGCCATTGAGTTCTTTCAACAGAAGTCAAAAGAATGGGGGTGGGGCAGTTACACGAGGAGTAACGGTGGTTCGGAATAGGAAGCCTAGTCCGAACTACCTAGTTCGTGCCGCGTGTAGCCGCGGGGCACGGAGTCTGAACTAGCGGACATTTAAAAATCGCGGCACCTGGCAACATGCAAATGAAGCCCGGGAAATTCAAATCCCGGGCTTCATTTGCAACTCTGGTTGACTACATTACCACCCTAGTTCGAACTAGGGTGGTAGTGTAGACATACCCTCAGAGACTTTGGTCCTATAGCTAGGTTTTTACAGGTATTTCAGGGTGGAATTCACAACACTGAGTTAGAAACCAATAGCTCTGGCCACATTCTACAGATTTAAATGTGCTCAGAGCATAAATGCAACAAATGTTATTAGACTCTATAGAAATAGTGAGGAATATGAGCCATTTATGAATGTGGCAAAAATGAAATGCATGTGTGGTGACATGATCAATAATAGCAGGATGCAAGTAGGCATAATGATTAATAGGCAAGATGTAGAGGCAGCTAATCCATAGCTAGCCAAAGAGACTGCTCCAAAGACGACGACTAGGGATGGCTTGCTCAGCCTTATGAAAGCATGGGAAAACCTTGGCATCTTGAAATGTTCTCCAGGACAAGAGACATTGCCAGTACTTTTAAAAAAAGTCAAGTATGACAATGCAGCAGAATTAATTAGTAGAGGTACATTGCTAATAATGCAAAGATATGATCAGTATATTTTAAGGCTGGCGTTATGTTTTTATCTCTTCCTAAGCAGTTTCTACCCTTCTCATTGAAAAAAATGCCACAAGTCTTAAAAGAGACATTGTGGAGAATATATGGGTTTAACTGCAAATGGAAAGTGCAGATTTAATGTTTCTGAACTTTTTACTTTCATAAATTTCAAACATGAAATGATTCAGTTGCAGAACACAGATTTATAGCTTAATTATTTTAATAAATCTTTTATTTTTATATTGCATAGGTATAGAAAATGATGAAGAAATTAAGCAGCTAGATGAAGAAATCAAGGAACTAAATGAATCCAATTCACAGATGGAAGCTGATATGATTAAACTCAGAACTCAGGTAACAGTTTTATGTAGCCTTAAATTTAGCTACTTTTTACACATAATTGTTAAAAGAAATATAGGAGAAAAGCTGTCTTAGGAAAAAATGTTTTCTTTCATACTTTTGCTCACATTTCGTATGTTCTTAATTTACATTTAGAAAACAGTATTTACGATGCTGTTAAATAGTTATTTTCCACCACAGCTACCACCAGTTGTTGAAATCTAAAAGAGATGGCTACATACTTTTTTCTAAAATTGCTGCCAAAATGTGACTTGTGTAGCCATCTCTGCATTTCTTTCTTGTAAGATTCTATACAACTCTCATATCTGTTAAATCTCATATCTCTAAATCGTGGCATTAGTAGATGCAGCTATGACAAAAGAGAGTAGATGGAGAACACAGTAGTGCCCATAACATTCTACTTGCAAAGGGAGTACACAAAGAAGCAACAACTGCTACACCTGTAATATGGTACAGTGAGAACTCTCCATGGTAACAACACCAGGTCACTGATTGGTTGGAAAGGACAGTCCACAGCCCAGCTTCATCCTATTTGGAGTCCACACAGATTGGACAGAAAATAGGGAGCAAGTTCGTGTGGTGTCCATTGAGATTACATTTTTCCACACAGAGCTCACCATTTGCCAAACTCTGTTCTCGCTGAATTCAACCATAAAATACCCAATGACTTTAGTGGGAACAGAGTTAGATCAATATTAACTATTTTTGAAAACTCCACTCAGCTCCAGTAACGTATTGGCTTTCTGTGCAAGTGTTCCTTGCACCCTCTGTCTCCTGTTTGTATACTCATGCATGAGCAGGCAGGATCTGTCCCAGAGATGTTGTAAAATTATGTCTTAGCCAAACTCATGTGGAAAGTTTGTTTCTATGGTAAACGTACATTTGACTCTGCTTATCATTATTTGAGTTTTGTAGGTACTGATTCATTTTTTCATAGTTTTACTATGTAATCATACATAACTATATAGTATTGATAAGGATAAATCTAAAACCGTGAGACTGACCTACAGTTCAATGTATGTAGTTGTGCCATGTATGGCTACGTCTACACTGGCCCCTTCTTCGGAAGAGGCATGCTAATTTCGAACTTTGGAATAGGGAAATCCGCGGGGGATTTAAATATCCCCCGCGGGATTTAAATAAACATGGCCGCTGCTTTTTTTCTGGCTTGGGGAAAAGCCGGAAAAGAGCGTCCAGACTGGCGCGATCCTCCGGAATAAAGCCCTTTTCCGGAGGATCTCTTATTCCTACTTGAAAGGAAAAAAAGCGGTGGCCATGTTTATTTAAATCCCGCGGGGGATATTTAAATCCCCCGCGGATTTCCCTATTCCAAAGTTCGAAATTAGCATGCCTCTTCCGAAGAAGGGGCCAGTGTAGACGTAGCCTATGTGTGTCTGCAGGACTAGGATCTAAGTTTTGAAACCTACGTGCTCCTGTCCATATGCTGTTTGCTTTTACATCAATAAAATATAGCATGTGCAGTCCACACAAGGACTTGTAGGGTTTTTTGTAACTGAGGTTTTTTTTAGATACCTTCCTTGTGGGCACTCAAGTATTTGTTAGGCCATATCTCATCCTGGCATAAGTAACCTGCCACAAGATTTCTGTATGAGTACTTCGTACATTGTGGACATATAGAAAAATTGAATAAAAAAATGAAACACCCTCAATGTTCAAATAATGATATTGCTACTCACAACATAAAGTTACTTTAATATGAAAGAACTTGTAGGATTAGGGTCTTTAGGTAGGAGACTTGCAGTGCTATAATGAATATGCAATCCCAATAGTAATTCTGGCTTTACATAAGTTTAGAACATGTGCCTGGCCTGCTCTCTGACATATACAAACTGAAAACATAACATCAGAGAAGGAACATGTTTCCATCCTCTATGTTAAAGTAAAAACTATTGCTGCTTGCTGGAGAAATCATCCTGAAGAAATCATCCCCTCTAATATTGATAGTATGTGTCTCTCGTTGTATTATCTTCTGCATAAATATCAGTAGTCAAAACTAAACCTACTTGAAAGCTAGTCTAATGTGTGCACCAAGCTCTTAAGAAAATATTTGCTTTTATCAATTCGTGTTACAGGCCAAATTATTTAAAAAAACAACCCAGAATCCATTATGGGTGTTAATTACGGGCTTGAGGCAACTATCAGGTTGTGCCAGAAAAACTTCTTAAAACTTATTGTTGACCCAGGATGTTCACATAAGAACCATCTCCTCTTCAGACCTTCATACTGATTGTGCTGACAAATGAGATATTTCATATAAAAATGCTATCTTTTCTTCCTATAACTTCTTATACCAGCAATTAACTGTGGATGTCAAATTAGAGCTGAGTGACTGTCATTTTCAGAATGTAGCCACTTTCAGAATTCAGCCCTATGTATTCTTTTACACTTCTTTGACTTAATTTTTTACCCTCTTGCCAATGTACTCTTTATGCCACACACACACACACATTTTACACTTAATTAAAGATGAGATGCCCTGTGCATGGAAACTAGTCATGTACCACACCGGTTTCTTCATTTTAGAAAGATTCTTAAGGTTTGACTTACATACTTAAAATGTGGAGTACTTTTGGAAATACTAAAACCTTTCTAAATGGAAAAAATTTTGTAAGTGTGACTTCTGTATTTATATCAATCTCACATCCAGGAATTTACTTATAGATTTATATAAGTGATTTAGCTTCATGATTATGCAGCAGTTTCTTTTACTACATTCCAGCCTATTTGAGACTAATGAAATGTCATAAGTTCTGTCTTTAAGTTCTTTAGAAGTCTCACAACTACAAATATATTTCAAACAAAACAGAATTTATTTGTCATTAACACAAACATTGAAAGCTGTTCATAATGCAATACATACAAATATCTATTGTGCAACAATATGTAATTCTTAGCTTGCACTGGCAGTTCTGTGAGAATATTCATTGGGCATTATAGGTTGGATAAAAATATAATTCCAAAGAGGTAAATAATGATGACAGCAGAGAACTATGCACACTTAGTTAATAAGGTATATAGTACAAAAAATATGATAAATGTAACATCTATTCATACTGGCCCTGATCTTGCAACCTCATGGATAAAGGTGGATTCATGGATAAAGGTGGATATCCATATGGTGCTTCCACTGGGGTCACAGCAAGTATAAGAGTCTGCCCACATGGACTGCAGGATTGAGACCCTTATAAGTCCCTTTAGTTACAAAAGGATATTAATTTTAAAAATATGTAAATCAATACAAAGTTCGTACAATTGAATGTAAGATAAATCAATACTTCTATACAAAAAGGCAAGCCGTTAAAGTAATAAAATGTGCCGTTTTACATAGCAAAAAAACCAACCCTTCGTAAAATTATAAAAAAATTATAAACAAGTGAAATTTTTGTATTTAAACAAAAAGTCCATTTTTTTCCTGATACTACTGTTATCACTCACTTCTCAAACGCATGCTTTATAACGGCTTGCCTTATATTACATTGTACACAAATTTGTCCATTTTAGATTACCACAATGGAGAGCAACTTGAAGACGATAGAAGAGGAGAACAAAGTAATTGAACAGCAAAATGAGTCTCTTCTTCATGAACTGGCCAATTTAAGCCAGTCTTTAATTCATAGTCTAGCTAATATCCAGCTGCCACATATGGTAAGTGATTGAGAGCACAAGTTAAGGAATTTGGCGATCTTCAGTTCACCTCATACAATAGATGTCTTTTTTATGTTTATGGTTCCTCAACCAGTTGGATATTTGTGGTAACAACACTGAAACCATAAAGATAAATGTAAATGCTAACAAAGGCACAGTGGGCCTATTCCAATGTATCCTGTAAAATTAAGATCTAAATAGGCATTTTAAATATAAAAACAGTGGCAATATGCTATGATAGTATGTTATGCTTAAATTAATATACAAATCAAAAAAATAAAAGTTGTATATGAACTACTATTTAATATCTCGTAGGAACCAATCAATGAACAAAATTTTGATGCTTACGTGACCACTTTGACGGACATGTATACAAATCAAGATCGTTATCAGAGTCCAGAAAATAAAGCCCTACTGGAAAATATAAAGCAGGCTGTGAGAGGAATTCAGGTCTGAACAGCTGCTATAGTGGTGAAAGTCTTGCTTAAAAAAAGGATGCCTCTTGTTTTTTGCTGCTGTAATTTACCAGAAAGTGTTATATATTTATTTCTGTTGGAAACAGTGTTATGCTTACAAGACTTCATAATGATTTTATGTCTTGCTTTAAAGATAGTAACTGCAGAATAGTTTTTTGAATACATTCACATTTTGTACGTTTTCATATAAGCTGACATAGTGTGATATGCCATGTAATGTTTATAGCTGCTAATGTATGCACATTTTTGGGGTATATATATTTCTGAAGAGGTAAGCTGATCGAAATAAATAGAGTGTAAATTCTTTTTAATGCTTTAGTGATTAAATGTTTTAGTATTTTGAACTGAAATGGACAAAAAAAACAGCTTTGAATGACA